>NC_061514.1:70588688-70822897 GCF_022539505.1 Lolium rigidum
CTATATCAAAACCCCCGAATACTTGTCTCGTGAGCATTTACAGTGAATCCTTCATCGAAACTGCTTGTCAACACCTTCTGCTCCACGTTGGGTTCGACACTCTTATTTATCGAAAGTACTACGATACACCCCTATACTTGTGGGTCATCATTCCCCAAACAGCGTCCGACACAAGCGTTGGATATACCATTTGAGGCTCGCCTGATTGGGTTGCTGTTTTTGGTGAACGGCTCTGCCCACCGGCATTCCCCAAACAAAGGATTGGAAACTTAATTTTCATTCAAGTTTTTTTTATATATTACAAGTTTGAATGAAAGTAACTAAATATAAAATATATTTACCCTGCTTGCCGTCAGTTGTCACTACTCGATGTCTAGAGGAGGGCGGGATAGCCCTGCTTCGGCGTTGTTCTTCGCTCGCTTCCTCCTCTCATCGTCGTGCTTCTTCGGCCTCGTCATTTGCCCCGCTGCGATGAACTCCCGCTAGTGCTGGTTCTGGATCGCCGTCGGTGAGGCTTCCTCGCAAGTGCGGCACTGCTCCATCACCCACTGTAGCTTGCTAGCAAACTCCTTGTTCATGTCGACTAGCACAACATTGCGGCGGAGCTCCTCGACGAGGGTGCAGGCGTTTTGAGCCGATGCCTCTCTCAGCCTCCATGAAGAGGCAGGTAGACTCCTCCATCTGCAGGCGCTCGCGGGAGATCTCCATGCCGCGTTGGAGAAGAAACTCATTCCCCTCGTCCAGATTGCGGGCGGTGATCCTCTGGTCGTGCGCCCAACGACGGGACTCGAGGATTGCCGCATGCTCTGGATCGCCATGCTGCTCCTCATCATACTCATCCTCCTCCTCGGTGGTGGCCTGGTGATCCACATCGGCTAGGATCTGCTAGTCGAAGTCGGTCAGGCAGGGCTCCTCGTCCTGCGAAGGCTCCAGCTGCGGCGGCGAAGGCGACTGACGGCTGTTGCGGCTTAGCATGGAGTATGTGGTCGCCAGTCGGGGCACCATTTTGGCTAGGCGAGGGCGACGAGGTTGTGGATATGCACCGCTCGATTGTGGCTCGGCGAGTGTGGTGGTGAGATGCGACAGCGGCCGTGTTTTATAGACGGAGAAGAGGAGGTAAACAAAGGCGGGCCGGGGAGGGGGAAATGGCGGGAAGGAGGAGCGGTGGGCATTAAAACCGTTGGTGTGGATATACTTCATAGATATGACGACATAGACCAATTCCGGCAAGCTCGGGTGGCCCACATATGGTGGATAGGCCTATAGCCCAACCGGGCGGCCCAGTTGTTGATTGACTAAGATGGAGAGTCAAGGATCAGAAACTCTAATCGGATCCTTCTCTGCCTTAGCAGGCCAGACCCGGAAAGTTGTACAAATTAGGTTAGTGCTAGTATAATCCGATCGGCCTGGACTATTTTTTTTAACCCTACATCATGACGCCTTTATAAGCCGGATCCCGGGAGCCCGTGAGGCAGAACCAATCAACCGCATATTTATTGCCCTTATAGTGAATTATAGCAACATGTAGGATTTCGCAACCATTGCGAGATTCGAAGCTAGGTAACTTATGTCTCGCCGTCTCGGAAGCTCCCTGCCTTACGCCTACCACTCTCTCTACACGCCGTGAGGTACCCTCCATGGCCGGCTTACTCGTCATTCACACAACAACAACCGCCGCGTGGAGAAGGCGCGGCGGCAACGCGTGGGTACGACACAGCTCTCACGGGACATATTGGTTGCCTTTGCCTTGGAAACCGCCACACCATCGCCCAAAGCTTGTCATGTAGTTCGAAGAAGGCCCCAAGACGCCGGACAGAAAATTGGGCCGCGCCGGACGCGATATGCGTTTGGGGAACGCCACTGATTTTGTTCGATGCCCCCCCAATTTTTATTTGGAGACCCCGACTAGGATGCTCTAACCCCCAAAACTATAGGCACATAGTATATGTAATAAGGGTGAGTATTACATGGCTCTAACCCCCAAAACTATAGGCACATAGTATATGGAATAAGGGTGAGTATTACATGGATACCATCTCTCCTGTGTTCAGTTTGTAAGGTCCCCTACCCACCGTACCGTTGATTTTTTTTCTCAAAAATATTCGTAACGCTTTGAGGTTGGCCCCATCTCTGCCAAGCTCCGCCACTGATAGGCCTCCCACGTTCTTCTTCATAAAGAAAACCATTTCCGTAACGCCAAGTTAAAGAAGACATGGACGCATCTGAAAAAAAAAAACAAAAAAAGACATGGACGGGCATGTAAACTAAGCGCCACCATATATCCCAATAATCATCCAGTTCCAGAGAAGCGGGTGTTTCTTTTTCCTAGAGAAGGCTATATATGCAAGCAACTACACAAGGCAAAGCAACTCCACATGTACAAGCTACCTAGCTCGTGGTCGTGGAGTAGGAAAGCCGCTGAGCAACTCAGTTGCCCCGTGGAGAAGGAAAGGCCTTGGAAGCCCGATCAAGCGAAGCAAAACCGTTGAGCAGCCAGCCATGCTGATACTGGAGCTGGGCGCGTGCATCATCCCGGTGACGCTCATCCTCGTGCCGGCCCGGCGGCTGGTGCTCCTGGTGGCGAGGCTGCAGGAGCTGGCGCAATGCATCGGGCGGCCAAGGCAGCTGTCGTCGGAGATGTCTCTCCACCTGCAGATGTCCCCGGCGATGTTCGGCCGCGTGTCGGTCCGACACACGATGGCCATGATGGTGTGAAGGGTTTCGCGCTCTCCTGCCGGATCCTATGCCGGAGGCCGGCCGGTGATCGTCGGCTTCGTCCGTAATCCCGTAAGGTTTGGAGCTCCTCGTGATTACTCATCCTCAGATTTCTGTGAGGATGATGGAGCGAAAGCTAGCTTCCAATAATTAATTGTAGGGCATGTGACTGTGTGAATACCTCTTCTTCTTGTCGCCATTGTGGCAATGTTTCTTCAGACATATTGCTGTAATAAAGAGAAACGACGAACACAAAAACCACAGTGATTCTGGCTTTATGTGCTTGCTTTATACCTCTTTTTGGCGTGTTTTCAAGCGCCTAAGCTGCAGCAGGCAAGTGTTGTTTTACTGCATTAGCGTGCCAGTTAAGTACTAGTAGTTAACATGGGCGGACCTAGCACCCCTACAGCCCGGCCTATTTTATCATTCTCTATAAAAGTAATTTTGTTCGAAATTCTCTCCCAGAAAAAAAAAGGAAGACACAGCTTACTTCCATAATTCTTCGTGTACAAATCCAGCTCCTGTTATACTTTTTTTTATCACATTCAGGTTAACCACCACAACATGCTCTAACAGCTGGTTCCAATATAACTTGAAATGCAGAAAGTTATGTAAATTACCTGCATAAGGGGACTGGACTGTTGGCTCCTTAACACGCAAGTCCGAACTGAAGAATAGAATGCAGTCAAGCCCACTAACAGTACAAGTGCCAGTACTGAAAACTGAAAAGATACTTGCCACGTGTTCAGTTCAAATCACCCTCCGATGAGGAGTTTTGGAAGCTAGGCAAGGAGGAGAGGAAGGGCACGGTTAGCTGTGCCTACAGCGTGGCAACCCCCTGATGAGGACTGGATCAAAGTAAATGTTGATGGCTCTTTCAAGCCTGATGTGCAGAGAGGAGGTTGGGGAGCTCTGCTTAGGGATTCTGATGATGTTGTCGTTGCGTGTGCTGGAGGCCACCTTCCATACCTCCATAGCGCCTTGCACGCTGAAGCGCTGGGAGCTGAACATGCTCTCCAGATTGCCTCGGGATGGGGAAGGTTCTGCTGGAATCTGATGCTTTACTTCTGAAGAATGCTATTGAAGACACCAAAGCTGATCTATCTGCGGTCGGAGTCATCATCGCCCGTATCAAGGAGCTCATTAGGATCAATTTCCGTGTTGTCAAAGATCATGTACTGTCCTAGATCTTGTAATCAGGTCGCTCATGCCCTTGCGGCTAAAGGAGCACAAATGGCTGGTGAGCCTGTCTTTGTGTCTGACGGACTTGTTCCGTTTGTATCTGGTTTAGTGGCGAACGATTTTCTTCATTCATTGTTTAATGCAATGCATTGAGTTCCAAAAAAATTGTTATGTAAATTACCTGCATAAGGGGACTGGACTGTTGGCTCCTTAAGTCGGAACTGAAGAATAGAATGGAATCTAGACCACTAGCAATTCAAGCACCAGTACTGAAAAGATACTTACCATGTGTTCAAATCATCCTCTGATTTTCAACTGTTTGCCAACCAACATAAACGATATACTTGTGGAGCTTCAGCAGAGCGATACCAAGTCACTCGACTAGAGATTCTGTCACGTAATCACCGAGCAAATGCCCATAGAAAAGTAGATCCGGACTGAGGGTTGATGGAGATTTGATATGGATCTTTAGGCGTGAGCTGCTGATTTAGAATTAGAGAGGACGAGAGATGAAGCAATGAAGGCGCCGTAATTTTATTTGTCGCTGCTGCCCCGTCTCGATTCGATTCGCCCAGAAATCATGTCCTCCCTCCACTCCTCCGGCTAGAGAAAAGGCCACATACGGATTTAATGTTGTGCTAATGTTTTTGAGCGGAGGTACTTTATTTATAGCATGTATTGAATAACCATTTATTTTTTGGTTTCTAGGACTTCCGCACCAAGATCTTATTGGTCTTTCGGTCTATAGATAATGTTCCATTTTGTCAAACGATACTTCTTTATGCCCATCAATTTGCCCGAAAAAACGTGATCTAAAAAATCCATTATCTTTCATAGCCCTTTAGGAATTTCAAAGAATGAGACCATAAACATAGGCAAGCTATAAGAACTGAATTAATGAGCACAAGCCTATCGCCATAATAAAGTAATTTTCCTAACCAACTAGCAAGCTCTCCCTCAAAGCAACCTCAACCCGTTTCCATTCTCCATTAAGCTTACGAAAATGAATACGAACTCCAACGTATTTGAATGGAAACAAACCATACTCACATCCTAACATGTTACAATATTGTTGCATACTTTCCTTAGCCTGACTGAAACAAAATACCTCGTGTTTATGAAAGTTCATTTTCTGCCCGTATAGTTGTTCAAAGATGCTTAAACTTAGCTTCATATTAAGATCTTTTTGAAGATCATGCTCCATAAAAATAATAGTATCATCGCGTATTGTAAAATAGATACTCCTCCATCAACTAAATGAGATATGGCCCCTTCTACTTGATCAACCTCTTTACCCTTAGGTATCATGTTTGCCAAAACATCCACAATAATATTTAAAAGAACATAAAGGGTCTTTCTGCCTAAGTCATTATTGAGTTTGGAAATGATGGCCAACATCATCATTTACTTTAATACCCACACCCCGGCTAATAAAGTCATTAATCCATTGACACCACTTTGGATCAAAGCCCTTAAGCCGAGGAACTTGTTGATGGAAAAGTCACCTAACCTTATCATATACTTTTTCAAAATCTAGTTTCAATAATACCCCATTCAACTTTTTCCTATGCAACTCATGGATGGTCTCATGCGAAATCAGATTTCCCTCAAGAATATGGCGTCTAGGATTAAACTCCGTTTGCGTAGACTTGATCACATTTTTAGCAATACTGGTAAGCCTATTTGTACCCACCTTAGTGAATATTTTAAACCTTACATCAAGTAAACAAATAAGTCTATATTGTTCAATCTGAAACACATTTTCTTTTTTGGAGGAAAAATTATAGTGCCTAAATTCAATTGGAACAACTAGAGTTCCTCGTGTTGAAATTTATAAAACATATTCAAAAGATCTCCCTTTATGACATCCCAGAAAGTTTGATAAAATTCAGTTGGAGAACCATCTGGATTAGTGCCTTTTTGTTTGCATTTGTATAACATCATCATGTACTTCCTCCTCTGTGAAGTTAGCGACAAGAATACTATTCTCTTCTTCCGATAGTTGTGGAATTTCATCAATTTGGGACTCTGCTAAGGAGAAGTAATTTGGTATCGGTGTCCTAAGTAAATTTTTGTAATACTCTATGATGTAGTTTTTATGGTTCTCATGGCCAACTGTCATAGTCTCGTCTTATTCAAGTTGGAATATATTTTCCTCTATGTTTCCCATTAGCCACAAGGTGGAGATATTTAGTGCTATTCCCCCTTACACATGCTCAACTTCAGCACGCTGAGCCCATTTTTTCTCTTCATCTCTACGAAGGGACACAATCTTATCCAATGCCTCTCTCATCATACATCTTTCGATTTCAGAAAGTGGTGTGGTTTCGGCCTTCAAATACAAAGATTTAATGACCAAAAACAAATTTTCTACTCAAAATTTTAGCCCATCCTCTTAAAAAACTAGGATGATGACGTTTCTTATTCTGCCATACCTCCCTAGGCGTGCTACCAAGATTAACAGAATTTCATTATGAAGCTACCATATCATAGAAACCTTATTTTCTAAACTTCTTGTCAAGTTTGGTCATGTAGGAGTTGGCACATTAACCAATGGTGTTAGGATTGAGATTCACAGAAGGTAAGCATATTTGCCTAGTGTTAGGAGATTCGACATTTTCAATATCGATATAGTTTTTTTATTCAATGCATCCACAATAATGTATATAAGTGTAATATTTATTTTGTCTCCTCTCTTATATATTTAAACTACGTATGATGGGGAATGAGACAATGAAAATGAAGAATGATAACAATAGTACTCAACATAGCGAGTGGTGAATGTTGTTGATGTTGTTACTTCCTGTTTATTTGGATAGAAGATAACAAAACTTGATGGTGCATAGTTATAAGTTGTATCACTAATAATGGGACTAGTATATAAATTTATAATATTATCATAAGTTAATCATGACTGTTCACTTCTATTTTATATAGAAATAGCGAATTTTTCGATAAAGGGAATATATGAATATCAGAGATACCAATTACATCCAGTCTCTGCAACAACGCAACATCCTAATGGTAGTACGGATGCACACAGCCAAAAAAGAGAAAAGAAAACTAAGAAACAGAATTTCCGCGTATCTCAGACCTAACAACAACAATACATCCACCACCAAGACAGCACCTGAAATACAGACTTTTAAAAAGCGACGCCTCCAAGAAAGGAACAGTGCTCCAGCACCGTCGTCGCCTGACCAACGATCTTAGGTTTTCACCCTGGAGATAGTCCTTGTTCTCAAAACAATGCCTCCAACAAGGTCATTGCCAGACACAACCAGTTAAGGCCAGACCTTGGGTTTTCACCCTGAAAGGTAGGACTCTGAACTTCACATGTGCTCTCGCCCCCCCTTTCATACCACTGCTGTGAAGCCCGAAACACCAAGCAAGCCCCTCAACATCGCGGAGACTTGAACCTCCCTTAGCTAGTCCTCCCATTCGGCCTTCATGATATTCTCTTCTTCTGACTTTCACCATGGATCCAATGTCGCTTGGTGTTAACACAGAAAAGAGCTTTGGCGCCGCTCCCTACAGAACCAAACGGTCAGAATAAAAGCATGGGTGCGCATGACCGAATACCACCTGATCCAGCGAACTCCAGGCAAAAGATGCGTGGTTCCGTTCGCCGGTGGAGCTTCTCGGAACTCATCACTCCAGCCAGATCAAGGCAGGCTGGCCTTCGACAAGTCTTCATCTTCGCATGAGAGAAACCTGTGGACCAACAAAGCTAGACCAGCAGCCCCCACGCCGCCAGTCACTCCTGCCGGATCACTAGAGAAGAAAAAGGCGGCGCGGATCATGCGTAGACGCTGCCACCGCTCCACCCACTCCTCCATGGCTACCGGCGAAGTGCATCAGGCCATGGCCAAGCAGGCGTGCCGCCCGACATCCTCAACATGCGCCTCATCGCCCCCCATGATGCACCGCCACGAAAGCCCTCTCCTCCCCATCGTCCTTCGACCGGAGCCGGCAGCAACGGTGGCCTGAGGGGCAGGGGAAGGAGGTCCGCTGGGGGCTGGAGGTTGGGGGCCTCCGCTGCCGCCGGGAGGGCGGTGGCAGGAGAGGTTAGGGTTTCGGGAGGACCTGTTTCAGCGATCGCTCTCTTAGAAATAGCGAATCACTACTTGAAGAATGAAGCTGCCTTTTGATATGGATAGCAACATGCTCAAATACTCTGAACAACTCTTTACCTCTTGACATGTACTAGTACACAGTATTGAGTAACATGCTGATCATTTGATTCCATGGTAGGTGATGGATCGATGGTAGGATCTTCTGCATATGGTGATGATGAAGTTGGGGCTTGTGGAGCTAATGCTGATGGTGATATTATGTTACGCTTCACTCCATGGTAATGGGAAAGTGGATTATTTAAAAATTTAGAACTTTGTTCCTAAAAAAAGATGTTCTTCATATTGAAGGAACTCCCAACACGTCTTAATTTGGAAACAAAGGATGTATTCTTTTTTTCCAAAGAATGATATATTTTCTTGTTGTAATCGATTCCTTATCAATTAGAACCTCCTTATGTTCAACCATGCACACATTTTCCAATCCAGATTGACGGAGCATTGAAATATGAATTTAAGCTTATGTTAGCTTTGTTATGAGTATCCCAAGTTAAACCTATGGTCTGATGAGCTGCAACATCAAGTAGTAGAGAGCATGAGCCTCGGGATGCTTCCATGAATGATATATCAAGAATTTATCATGAATACCACAATTTTGTTTGTATTGTATATGCGATTAACAAGAAAGGAGTGCATGCCTCGATGTGCCATGGATGGACATTTCAGTATCCTGTCAGAATATCCAGCATGGAGGATGTGGCGGAAAGTAACACCTTTACATAGGCAGATATTTCAAACAAAGAGCTGCTTCACCAATAATTCGTAATCCTCGTGGTAAGTTATATCCATTCACTCTCATGGCAATTCAATAATATCTTGTGGGGACCGTTCCCGGGTTATGTATTGGACTGCAATTTTTTATTGAAACTGCAAGGATATATAATGGTCACAGATTCATTGAATGCAATATAGTATTCTCGAAATATATTCAATGTCAACTACAATTTTCTATTGAAACTGCAAGGAATTACACTTAGTCAACTTCTGTCTCGCAATGTGCTACGTCTAGATGGGTCTACTCAATGTCATAGTTGGAGTATTTTATGGAATAATTTATCTTCAGTCAGGTTACTTTATCAATTTGTGACTTACATATCTAAAGCCATAATGCAAGCTTGGCATTATTGTCGAGCGAGCGAGAAAGCCAATAGGGTATCTTGGTGAAGATGATGATAATGAAGAAAGAAAATATGCACTTTTGGTGTCAACAGTAGTGTACCCGTTGTTTTTTCGCTTGAACACCTCCGGTTGCAATCTCTTTTTGTTTGGATGCATGAGTATGGTTTGAAGACCTATTGTCACAATCATGTTTGCACGAAACGAATGTGCACAACCCACAGTGAAAAGAAGGTACTTAACACAAAAGTTAAACTCATAATTAAGACCGCTGATTGTTATTCCCCTAAATTTCATTTGTTAGAAATAGACCGTAAGTTCCTTGTTCTAGAGTGTGGTGCCTGGCTTGTTATCGTGCCCCCTGAACACCCGAAGGGCCATCAGTGAGCTGCAGATTATTCCTTTGAAGAGAATAATCACAAGAATTGCGCTGTTCTTCATAGCTTATCCGATGAGAGGTCTCAATCGAAGTTATGGGACACACGTATCAAACATGCAGATAAACATGATACAAGAAAATACCATATGGCGTGACGATCAAAATATGCGGGGCTAGTACTCCATTTTAAAAGTTGGGTGAGGGTGACTGTAGTCATCGTTACACGTCATTTCAGGACGACAAACCTCACTAGCGGTGACGGACCCCCATTGGAGCATCAAGCCGACATGGAAACTAGAAGCCAGATTGTTGTTTCTAAATCAACTGAGGTAAATAGTTCTTTCGAAACTGATCAAGTTGGGCCTGACTTCTAAATTGTGTAACTATATAACTTTTGACGCACAAAGAATCAATGCTTGAATAAGGATGCCTGTAAGCGGCAATAACCCCCTCGAAACTGTAGGTTCGCCATAAGGAAAATCACGGCGAGATTTACAAAAGATATCCGCTCTCGCGTGTGTAGTTTGTAAGCGTCCACCAGCCACCAGCCACCAGCCCACAACATTGTTGATGTTTTAGAAATTATAGTAATGCTCTTGACGCCGGTCACCTCTCCACAAAGCTGTGCCTCGAGTTTTTCTACTTAATTAAACTAAATAAAATCATTTCCGTAGCTAACCCGTTCGTCTTACATGGACTCATAATGCCATGTTAGGAATAACATGGACGTGCAAACCTTGTTACAGGGAGTAGTAAAATAGGCCCCATCGATCATATGCCAACGAGCTTCCGGGTCAAGAGCAGTTAGTAGTAGGTGTATATTTATCCATCGGAAGGTTATAATATATGCAAGCAACTCCACAAGGCAAGCAACACTTACCAAAAGGAACGAAGAAAGCAACATCAACTCAGTTACCTAGCTCGTGGAGAAGGAAATCCTGCAACTGCGAGGAGCCACAGCAACCTGATCAAGTCTAGCAGCCATGCTGATACTCGAGCTCGGGGTGTGCATCATCCCGGTGACTCTCATTCTCGTGCCGGCGCGGCGGCTGGTGCTCCTGGTCGCCAAGCTGCAGGAGCTGGAGCAATGCATCAGGCGGCCAAGGTAGCTGTCGTCGGAGATGACACTGCAGATGGCCCCTCAGATGTCGAGCCTGCAGACCATGACCATCATGGTCTGAAGATCCCGGCCTTCGGGTGCGAGTGCACTCTCTCTCACGCCAGATCGAGGCGATCCCTGCGCCGGAGGCCGGTGTGCGTGTGCAAGCTGGTTGGAGCTCCTGCTGATCCTCAATTTTCTCAGAGGATGAGCGAAAGCTAGCTTCCAAAATTAATTGTTCCTATGTACCATGTGACTTTGTGAATACCTCTTCTTGTCGCTATTGTCATTGTTTTTTCAGATCTCTCGCTGTAAGAAAGAAAAAAAGACAAACAAGAAAAGCGCAGTGATTCTGGTTTTGGGCGCTTTAACCTTCTTTTTACTAGATTACGATGCAAGTGAATGAAGTGTGGTATTTTTTTTAGACTAAGAGTATCTTCAGTCTCGTCTTCAAAAAGCGCTGGATTGCAATTTTGTATTGAAACTACAATGACGTACTCTATCCGTTCACGATTATAAGGTGTCTTAGTTTTCCTGAAAATGCAGATATTTAGACTTGTTTAAGTTTATAGGTTTATGCATTTCGGTCTGTATGTAGTCCATATTAAAATATCTAAAACGTCTTATAATAACAAACAAGTATGGTATATACTGATAGCAAATTAATTGAATGCACTGTAGTCTTCTGGAAATATATTTGGAATTGCACTTAGTGTACTTCTGTCCTGCAACCAGATTGACCTAGATGGGTGTACTATAAAGCCTGTCTTCGGAGTATTTTGTGGAATTACTCGTCTTCAGAGGCTTGGGAAAAAAAAGGAAAAATTGCCTCCCGGGTCACTCTCACAGGCGACTCTGGAGGCGACCCAAACCCTAGACACACTTCCCTCCCTGTCCCCGTCTCCCTCCCTCGCAGCTGCTGGGCCTTGCCCACGCGGTTTGACGGCAGCAGCGAGCACCTCTCCGCGCGCTCGAAGTCCTGTGGGAAGTAGCGAGTTGATACGTTGCAAACGTATCTATAATTTTTGATGCTCCATGTTTGTTTTACACCAACTTCTATATGTTTTGTTTACACTTCGTGGCATTTTTATGTATTTTCTAGAACTAACCTATTGACAAGATGTCACAGTGCTAGTTCATGTTTTCGGTTGTATTTGTATTTCAGAAAAGTTGTACAGGAAATATTCGCGGAATTGGACGAAACGAAAGCCAAAGTTCCAGGAGGCGGAGAAGAGCCAGGAGGCGGCCGCACGATGCATAGGCGTAGGCCACTCCTGGCCGCGTCTAGGGGTGGTTGTGGGCCCCTCGGCACCCACCGACCTTGCCCTTCCGCCTATATATTCACCTATTCTGCAAAAACCTAACACCCGAGCCTCCATCCACGAAAAGTTTCGTCACAACCGCCATCGTCGACCCTAGCTCGGGAGGGTTCTGAAGCTCTTCCCGGCACCCTGCCGGAGAGGGAGATCATCATCGGAGGCCTCTTCATCACCATGCCCACCTCTAAAGTGATGCGTGAGTAGTTCATCTTTAGACTACGGGTCCATAGCAGTAGCTAGATGATTATCTTCTCCTCATTATGCTTCATGTTTAGATCTTGTGAGCTGCCTATCATGATCAAGATCATCTTTATGTAATGCTACATGTTGTGTTTGCTGGGATTCGATGAATATTTAATACTATTTTTGAGATTGATTATATACTTGTTATTGTGATCTTGCATACTCTCCATTGTTAGTAGATGCTCTGGCCAAGTATGTGCTTGTGACTCCAAGAGGGAGTATTTATGCTTGATAGTGGGTTCATGCCTCTAGTAATCTGGGAGAGTGACAATAACTTCTAAGGTTGTAGATGTGTTGTTGCTACTAGAGAGAAAACAACAATGTTTTGTCCAAGGATAATTCTATTGTTTACTTTACACACTTTACTTAATGCAATAATCTGTTGATTGCAACTTAATACTGAAAGGGTGCGGATGCTAACCTGAAGGTGGATTATTAGTCACAGATGGAGTTGGATTACGGTCTATGAATCTTGTTGTAATGCCCAAATGAATCTCATAGTAATCATCTTGTCATGTATGATCTTTATTCTGCCAATTGCCCAGCTGTAATTTATTTACCCAACATGATATTTATATTTATGGAGAGACACCTCTAGTGAACTCTGGATCTCAGTCCTTTCTTTTACACTGATACAATCATCATGTTCTGTTTACTTACTGCAAGCACTAGCTGTTCTCTTTATTTCACTGCAAACAAGCATTTCTTTCCACACTATACGTCTAATCCTTTGTTTTCAGCTAAACCAGTGAGATTGACAACCTCACTGTAAATTGGGGCAAAGTATTTTGGTTGTGTTGTGTGCAGGTTTTACGTCGTTGCTGACACCGGTAGCCCGCCCTACCAAAGTCAGCTAACAACACCTTCAGAAGTGATTTCTTGCTTGTGCTGGTCGATTAAACCTTGGTTTCTTACTGAGGGAAAACTGCTGGTGTGCTCATCATACCTTCGTCTTGGGCTTTCCCAACTACGTGTTCTGCACAACATCACGAGTTCCCTGCGCATGGCGGACTGGCTTGGTGTCTTGGATGGTGGCGGTGCTCCAGCCGTCAGATCCTGTTGTCGCGGGGAGATACTGAAGGGAGACGAGCCGTGATTCGAGCTGCGCGGTCGTGGACAGGAGTCTCTGGTCGCCTCGATTGCCTGGGCCTAGGAAGGGCCCAAGCCCTTCAAAGCACTTCGCCCTCCACCTCTTGATCTGGCGCCGCGCGTAGCCGGGTGGCTGCACGTCGCTGGTCGACGGTGGAGGATGTGTGGCCGGTGGACAGGGGTCTCTGGCCGCTGCAACTTCGGGCTGGGGCATGGCTCGTGGCCCTGGCTTGCACTCCATCTCCTTCACCTCCAGATCTTGCAACCCCAACAGCTAAGGTGGCATCTTGTTGCAGATTGATGGAGGGATCTCGCTCGGCAGGTTCATGGTGGCGCTGTGGTTGTCAGTTTTGCTCGAGTGCCTTCTGGCAGTTGTGCGCTGGTCCTCACGGCGGTGGTGCTTCAGGTACCTTCTTCGGTTCGACGACACGCGGAGTTTGGAAGCCGGGGCGACGGCCCTGGATAGTGGGAGTCTTGCTGGTTGTCGGCCGAGCCATAAGCTCTGGTGCTGCTGGTCGCGTGGGCGGCATGGCGCTGGCGAGCCGCATGTTGTGACATCAGTCTGTTTGTCGTTTTGACGACGATCGGTACCCTGTGTAGCAAGCGGGAAGCATTTGCCGAGGGGAAACCCTTGCCCTCCTAGGCCACGACGGCGGTGTCCATGTACGTCCTCCCCTTGCTTAACGCATCGATGTGGCTGCTCCCGGCCAGTCTACGTTCTCTGGCTGAAAACCCAAGATCTTCGGATCAGGCGGCGGCGGCACTCTTGCGTCGTGTTCTTCTTGAAGATGCCCCTTGGAGCTCACTCCGTATGGTTCTCTGAAGGCGGTGTGGCGGAATGGCGGTGCTTCAGCGTTGGTTCTTCGTTCTGTTGACTTCTGCAAAGCTTGCTCCTTGTTCTACTCCCTCGGCGCTCCTTTGTTGGCTTCTACTAGTCCGTGTTTGTCAGAGGCAGTGCATGGGAAATGGTGCTCGACTCTTGGTGGTGATGCCTGTGTTGGTTGTAGTAGTACCGGCGGTGTGCAAAGCTTGTCGGTGTGCCCGCGCTCTACGGTGAGCCCCGGCACGGCAACTTTGCACGTCATGTTGCTGCTCAACTCCTTTGGCTTAGTCTCCTTAGTGGTAGTCTCCTGGTTCCCTGCTTTCGCTGGTAGCCTTCTCGGTAGTCTTGTCTTTGTGTGAGTGTGTGTAAGCTGGGTTCAACACTTCGTGTCTTACCGTTGTTGAGAGCGTTATTAATTTAACATCGGGCCTTTAGCCTATTATTTAAAAAAAGTCATCTTCAAAGCTGTGAAAGTATCTAATATTTCACTTATATATGTTTTGTCAGCGAGAACTTGCTTAGTGCTGTTTTGGCATTGGGTTATTTCGCACCTTCATCAGTTTAAGTATGTTGCGATATAGAGTTGACACCCATTGTTTATTGCTCTATGAATACATGTATTGTCTCATTGTTTATTTTAGCAATCATTGTTCTGACATATCTAAAGAGATAATGCAAGCTTGGCACTATTGTCGTTGAGGCGAACAATGTATCATGGTGGTGACGGCCATGATATGCAGAGAAAAAAAAAGAATCGTTTGCTAGACTGCTAGTGTCAACGGTCGCGCGCCCCTTGTTTTTCGTTTGAGCACCTTCCATTGCAATCTTGTTTGCGTGAGATGGATATATATGGCTTCAAAACCTATTTTTCGAATCGTGTTTGCAAAATATGACCATATATATATGATGAATGTGTACAGCCCACCTAAGGGTGTCAAGTGGGATCCCACTTTTGTCCCACTTATAGTATAATTTGACTTTTTTAGTATATAAATTTTGACATCAAAATTTGAACTACATAGTACAAAATGACATCCCACCGGGATCCCACCTTGACACCCTAAGCCCACCGTGGCAAGGAACTACTTAAGACCGTGACAATATGATCATATATGATCTGCTGTTTATTCTCTAAATAAATTTAGAAATAGACCGTGAGTCCATTGTTAGTGATATCTGGCTCGCGTTACCGTGCCCCCTGAACTCCCGAAGGGCCATCAGTGCGCTAGCTACAGATTCTAGCTTCTTGTGAAGAGAACAATCACAAGATCGAGTTTCAATGTTCTTGATGTCTTATCAGATGAGAGGTCCCCATCGAACTTATGGGACACATGTGTGTGTCAAACCGGGCAGATAAACACGATGCACCGAAAATGTCATGCGTCACGTCGATCAAAATATAAGCGGGTAGTAGTAGCCCATCTCTAAAGCTGGGTGAGGGTGACCGGAGTCATCGCTACGTACATGTCATTGTGAGAAGGACCAAACGCACCAGCGGCAATGGCACCATCGGAGCTTCAAGGACGCGTTTGGTTGCCTCGACTGATTTCCTGTATTGGTGCATCGGGAAGGAGCCCTGCGTGTTCAAGACGGACCATGGTCATAAAAACGACTTTGTTTGGTGACCTGCACGAAGATTTTTCGGCCCTGTGGAGATTTGGACTCTGACCGTTTGGTAGGTCGGTTTTCAGGCCTTGTAGCAGCCCAGAACGGCGCCCCTGCTGTTTGGTTGCAACCCATAATCCGGTTCTGATTACCTTTTCCATTCAGTGGTGATGTTACCAGCGATGAACAACACAAGTAAGAACAAGTAAGAACACAATCATAGACGACAGATAACTTAGCAGTGATTATAGACGACACAAGTTCACAACATAACATTTTGCAGACATGATCATAGTTCTGGAGACGGCAGACATGATCATAGTTCAACACACTAGACAGGAGCAGCAACTAGACAGGAAATGGCACCACGTTAGCTTCAGACATGGTGGTCGGAGACGACGCACCTGGTGCCATCGCCATGGTACGGGCACCTGCTGACCACCTCAGTGCAGGTGTGGTCGAAGATGACCACTCTGTACTGCAAGGAGGACACCCTTCTGAAGGTGAGGAACTGGCCTACCTTGAGCTGATGGGCGACGGCAAAAGGCCGACCATCCGTGGTCGATGAATGTGTCATCGCCTTCTCTCCTCGTAGTCATCCTCCGGTTGCATCCGGTGTTGGTGGTGATGATGATGTTGGAATGGATTTCTCCAAACCACTTGACGAAAGCTTTAGGGATCATGAGGCGGCCGAAGGTGGGCTTGAAGATGATTTTGAGGAAGTGGTCCAGCCCTGACTCGTCGTGGAAGTGGCCGACCTTAGCCGACATTCCACGACGCTTCTTCGCCGGTCCCTCGCCGGGAACCTCAGCAGGTAACCCAAGCATGATCTTCTCAGTCTGCCAGAAAAACAGAAGCAATTAGAGGTGTGCGTGCTCACAAGTAGTGTAGATGAAAACGGATATTGATAACATTAGTAAGGCCTCATACAGTTGGTCACACGACAGACATAAGGAGTGGCCACAAACTAAGTGTAGTGTGCTACAACAGTGGCACACATGACTAAGTTTGAGGTCACCACCTAGCCTTCCATTGTTCCTTTGGTGAATCATTGGCCAAAGCACCAGACATACCAAAACGAGGCATCATATGTTGGATCACACGGCAGGAAGAGGGACTGTCCCCAAACTAAGTCTAGTGTGCCAGTAATACGGCACACATGACTAAGTTTGAGGGCAGCACCTTGCGTGTCGTTGTGCCATAGTTGAATCATTGGCCAATGCAGAACTGAAGAAGCAGAAACATGCAGAGCATGGTATCAGAGGCCTCATACAATGAGGACATATGTAGGAGATGTTTGATCAGAACCAATGGCTTGGTCATGTTAAGTCATGCCATAGATTCTGATCAATCATCTCCTCATACTATGATCCCAGGGTATAATCATTGGCCTAGTTCAATCAAGAAACAACACAATTGGCACTTCAAATTGAGTACATTACGAGTGGTACTTAGGGTACATTACAAATTGTACTTAGGTCACATTACAAATTCTCATACAGTACATCTACGTCACATTCATCACTCGTCACAAGTAGCCCTGACCCTCTTGAGTTTGTCCTTGATTGCAAAGTTCACTTGAAGCAGATCATATATGTCATACTCTAGCTTTCTCTTCTCAGCCTCTAAAGCCTGTTTTTTCTGTCTCCCATTCATGTTTCTTAGCCCTCATCACTTGTGCTTGTGTTCGCTGCATATTCTTGAGCATTGCAACTTCCTTCTTCAAGTCCTCCCATTCCTCTTGCGCCTGAACAAACTAGCACGACTCTGCTCAACTTTTCGCACAACAATGACAACAAGGTATACCCGAACACAAAAAAAACCTTCGCATCTATGCATGCACAGTAAGATCTGCCAATTTCAGCAAACAAAAGCATGATCTAGGAAGGATCTACCGCAATCCGACAATATAGTAACATATCTAAGCAAATCGAGACCGTGAAATGCAAAAACTGGACAAGAATTGCAAGAAATGGGGACGAACACCTTGCAAAACGTCAATCCGACCGCTATCCTAACGGAAATCCTAGCAGATCTAATGTGCATGTCGTTGGAAATGCCCCAGAATGGCATGTTTGAACAGAACGAGTATGAAGGTGAGAAGGAGGGGTCGTTACCGCCATTCTTCCGGCCGAGGACGAGCTCGAGGTCGCGGGCGAAGACGAGATGCCGATGAGGACTGCGGACCAAATTGCGGCCGATGTCGAGGTCCTGGTCGCCGACGTCTCCTCCTCCGGTAGCGGTGCTCCTCCGTGCGGCGGTGCGGTGGATTGGTCGGTGGGAGGGGAACCGCCGGGTGATGTGACAGTTTGGGGGAGGTGAGAGTGCGATCGCGAGTGAGAGGAAGGAGATGGGAGCGGTGAGGCTAATTATGGCGCGTGTTCCGCCTCCCTTCCCCACGCGTGCAGCCTTCTGGCCGCAACAGGCCTGGCCCCGGAGAAACTGCCATTCCGGATGTTCCTCCAGGAAATGTCTCAGGGGTGCTTTGAAAACCGGTTTATGCGACAACGCGGCTCGGTCCAGGCATCCAAACGGGCCGAAAATTGCTCGCCCCATACGAGCTAAGAGGGATGTAGGCTACCAAACGCGTCCCAAGTGGACTTGGAAAATACATTACTAGAAGATTGTTGTTTCGAAATCACATGAGAAATGTTTTTGTCTAACTTCTCAATCGTGTATACATTCAGCTCTTGTTACACGGAGAATCAATGCTCAGAAATAAGGATACCTGCAAGTCGACATGCTAGTAAAGTCCATGGAGAATAACGGTGAGAAGTACTACTACTCCTACCCACCCTACCATTGATTTTCAAAAATATTCGTAATTCTCTTGAGGCCGGCGCCATCTCTGCGAAGCTCAGCCACTGATAGGTGTCCCACGTTCTTCTTCTTCATATAAAGAAAAACAATTTCTGTAACTAACCCGATCGTCGACAACTCTAAGTTAAAGAAGACATTGACAGGAGGGGAAGCGCCACCGTATCCCAATAATCATCCCGGGTCCAGTCGTCCAGAGAAGTGGGTGTTTGTTTTCGAAGAGCGGGTTATATATGCAAGCAACTCACCAGCTCCAACTCCACAAGGCAACTCCACCAGTGCCCAAAAGAAACGAAGAAAGCCGCAGCAACTCTCAGTTTGCCCTGTGCAGAAGCAAAACCTGCTACAGGCTGACTGAGATCAAGCGAAGCAAAAGATTCAAGCTAGCGATCGAGCAGCCATGCTTATACTCGAGCTGGGGGCGTGCATCATCCCGGCGACGCTCATCCTCGTGCCGGTCCGGCGGCTGGTGCTGCTGGTGGCGAGGCTGCAGGAGCTCGAGCAATGCATCATGCGGCCACGGCCGCTGTCGTCGGAGATGCCCCGGCAGATGTCCCCGGAGATGTGGGGCCGCATGTCGAGCCTGCACACCATGTCCATCATGGTGTGAAGCCTCCGGCCGGGCTTCCGGCTGGGTTTGTGCGCGCTCCCTTGCCGGGTCGAGGCGATTCCGGCGCTGGAGGCCGGTGCGGGAAGGGGGCGAGCGAGACGTCGTCGGTTTCGTTCGCCGCAAAATTGGAGCTCGCCATGATTAGTCGTCCTCAGATTCTGCCATTGTTTCTTCGGACATATCGCTAGCTTCCAACTATGTAGCATGTGACTCTGTGAATACTTCTTGTTCTTGTCGCCACCATTGCCATTGTTTCTTCGGACATATCGCTGTATGAAATTGAACAATACAAACACGAAAGGCGTAGTACTTGTGGCTTTGTGTGCTTTAACCCTCTTTCTGGCGTGTTTCGAAGTGCGTAAGCTGCAGATTTACGGGATTATGGTGCAAGCGAATGAAGTGTGATTATTTGTCTGACAAATAAACAGAACGGCATCTTTCGTATGACCATGGAGCCATGTAGAGCTGGCACAGTAAAGCAGTACAATACTGCAACCATTCACATGCATGACTCGTCATCACCTACTTAATTTTTTGAAAAATAATATTTTTTTTTGCTCCCCCGGTCATTAACCGATAGATGCACCCTGCTGGCAAGATTAGGAAAACGGTGTGCCAAACAACATGAAAGTCAGCGTCTGAAACAAGCATGATATCCGATATATAGGAGCTCGTTTGGTAGGTCCATGCTCTCAGACCCGCTGGGAACAAAAAACGGGTGTTTAGATGGCTGGAGGGGGTCTTCGTTGTGGCTAGCATGTGTCTGAAAGCACTCCGAGGGCAGGTCCAGGAAGAAATCGGTCTTTTTCCAGGAGCTGGCCGGTGTAAAAATAGCGATCAGGTAGAATTAAGGGTCTACTCAGATAATCAACCGAGCCCCATCGTTATCTATTTAAGGAAGGCACTTTGTGGTGAAAGAAATCGTATCGTACAAGGATTAGGAGAGTAGAGAGAACAGAGGTAATACGAAACTATTTCTATCTCTAACAGCCGGGACGCGATGAAAATCACTGACGACGTGAGAAAGGGAGCTCTAGCGGGAAATGTCGGGAGAAGGAAAATCCGGGCGGCGTTGTGCATCAAAGTTGTGGTTCACCTCCCTCTTTTGGTTACCCCCTTCATTATCCCCCCGTCATAATCACTCCTTTCCCACATCCTACACCAGCGGCGGTGGTGGAGGCGACCCATATCTGTACTTTCGCACCATACCCTCGCCGTCCTCAGGTGAAGGACCTCCTCTTCTTGGTCTCCGGCAGCATACAAGCATCGGTGTGCGCAGCATAGGAAGAAGCCGATCTCGTTCTTCTCCGACTCTGGCTCCTCTCTATCGTCCGACATGGCGTGGTTAAGCGACAATCTTCCTTTGTACTCTTTGGCCTAGTTGTAGATACATTTACCTATAACTCCATAGCATCGAATTGGCTGGTCGTAATCGTAGATTAGGATGACAATGTTGAGTTTCTGCATGACGCTGCAACATTTATCGATGTCATTCAGGCATGGATCCTGATGCTACACAAGAGAGCGGTCAGGCGTGCTGCTTTTCCTTGTGTCACCTACATGCCAAATATTACCACGAGGTTAAGAGAGGATTGTAGACCTAAACTACATCTACAACTGCAAAGATGTAGAGGCAATTCAAATGCATCGGATGAGAAGAGCCCCTTTTTGTGCACTTGTAAAAATGTTCAGGGAGAGAGGACCGCTAAAACATAGCATACACACCTCTGTGGAAGAGCAAGTCGTCATGTTTCTTCATGTTGTGGGTTATAACAGGAGGTTCAGAGTGATCCGTAAAACATTCAGGCGATCTATGGAGACTATTTCTTGCTACTTCCAGCATGTGTTGTTTGAAGCTGGGGATCTCATAGGTGAAATGGTCAAGCCAACATCAAAGAACACACCGCCCAAGATCAAGGATAACTACATGTGGTTCCCGTATTTCATGGTGAGCACACTCCATGACCGTTCAATTCTTAATACACATCCTATGATCACAAACATGATTGTGTTTTCATTTCTTCACAGGATTGTACTGGGGCTATCAATGGTAGTCATCTGAGAACCCCAGTCTTCAATATTCCGGGGAAGGAAGCACTACAGTAGCTAGAATATCCTTGCTTTTGCGGATTTTGATCTGAGGTTCACATATGTGCTTTACGGTTGGGAGGGTTCAACTTGATGCATTGATCCCGCTGACAGATTGTCTAGTCCCTGAATTTATGTTCTATCTAGGAGATGTTGGATATGCATGACGACGTGGGATTCTACCACCGTTTAGGAAAACAAGGTACCACCTTAAGGAGTTCAGTCCAAGGAACATACCTGCAATAGACTTGTTCAATCAGAGAAACTCAACCATTCGAGCCACCATTCAGAGCTTTTGCTAATTTCAAGAATAGGTTTAAGGTCCTTGACCAGAAACCCTTCCACACTTACAACATTCAAGTGAAGCTAGTTCTTGCTGCTGCATAATTCACAACTCGATCTTAAGTTGAGGCGAGGATGAGTTCTTCCAAGTACGTGTTGTGCCTGATGAAGTGGAGACTGGCCATGGCGTGGAGGCAGACGACAATGAATCCTGGAAAAACAAGAGCCTTGAGTGGGAAGATGCAATGTAGGAGGCCAGAGGGGAGAACACCATCTAAGAAGAAGATGATGAAGTAGAAGATGAAGACCAACTCCCTTTTGATCCCCCCTCAGATGAACTGCCCTTTCATTTACAGCCGTACTGTTATGTGAAACCCCCATTCACAGTAGCTAGGGATTATGCTTATGAACTGCCATTCCTAAAGTACCATTCCTAGTAGTTAGAGACTATGCGTATGAGTTGTTGTCCTGTTACGATGAACTGATGCAAATGCAAGCTTCATTGTATGTGATGTGGTGATAGTATGGTAATGTCAACAGTGAAGAGAAGGGTGACCGATAGTTTTGCCTGGGTGGTACCAAACAAGCGACATCTCATCTCTTTCGTGATTCGGGCTTCGCCACATACAACCAAACAGGAGCCTCTTGGCCCAGTCCATGCACCATGAGTAACCAAACAACTGGCTAAAGGCATGTGGCCCGTTTGGAATGGGCAACACCTTTTTTGGCCTGCCCCCACTCAACCCCAAAACTGGCCCAGACTACCAAACACGCCCTAGGTAAACTGTTTCTCACATTGATCGAATGTAATAATAAGTAAATCCTATGGTGGTCCATGAAATATATCTTCAAAAGAGGGCAATCTACGGGCCTATGCATCAGTTGGTGCAGATAGCCAGGTGACCCATTAAATTAGATTGAAATTTAGTTGTTCACTAGGAAGTTAGGTGAAGGGATTTCGAAAAAGCTTCGAAAGTCTCAAATTTATCCTTCTTGCTATCAACGGAAAATAGATTTAGAGTGCCCATCTTAGAATTTATGCTCCTAATTCTTTTGGTCTTTCAGCAGCAATCCTCTTCGGACTCGGGTAGGGTCCATCGATTTGGTTCAGGTTACATTGGTTGTGAGGATTTGTGTTTTCCGCGTGAATTGATTTGCTTGAGGCACACATTTTAAATTTGAGATATTTGTGTTCAAAGATCATACCTCTGGTCTTTAGCAGGAGATAAGTATTCAACACTCACAAACTTATTTGGTGGGTTGATATAAGACACTATAAGTTTTCACGTTTTATCTATGTGTGCAAATTCTTTATAAAACACTTCTAAAGAAAAATACTTAGCAAAAAATAAATCAAATGAATAAAGAAAATTTGTTGTGTTACAATATGTTCTTGTAGATCATGATTTTTGTTATTTCATTGTACATCACAAGAATAGTATCCCACACTTAAAACTAATATTTTCTTATACATGCCCCTTCATCAGTGTAATATTTTATTTTAACCTATTTATGTATTTCAAAATATGTTCACGTAATAGGATAAACCTAATAGAGCTAGCATTTCCAATATTTGAATATCTAATTATGTAAATAACATGACTATGAAAAATAATAACAATTGGTGGGAAAAACCACAATGTCTGAATATTTATATACTTGTAATACGAAATACATGTCGTGCTGCAACTGAATATTTGTTTATCTCCTTTCTAGTGCAGAGGGTGTGCTTTGAGCTCTTGTACTACTACTACTACTTCGTAAACTAGTAAATGGAGAACCAGTAGTAGTAGATCAAGATGAAAGAAAATACTACATACATTAATTTTTAGGTTATTATTTTGAACCGGAAGGAGTACAATATTAAGAGATTGAATAAATTGAAAGTAATAAAAATCTCAAAGAGCAAGCAAAAAAAACTCAATAAGAATAGAAAAGAAAAGGGAAACATTACGGGCTTTCCACAGGACAGAAGGACAACTAGGGGAAAATAGAATATCTGGCTTCTGTTTGGGCTTTCTCCAATCTCCAATAACGGGCCAAGACGACGATCCTTGCAACAATATGCGCCTGCTTATCCATGCTCGCCCCACTGGGCCAATAGCCCACCCACAATGTTGCAGAGGTTAACATAATAACATCCAGTACCCTAAAAAGAAAATCCAGTCATTCAGTCCCATAAGGAAAACATTCAGTCATTCAACGGGAACATGAAAACGCCCTGAGGCTAAGGGAGAGCCCTGGCAGGCAGGCAGGCTCGAAAACAGCATCATGACAATGAAACTTCGGCCGGCACCTTTCAAGTTTCAACCGTCGACTCGGAGGTGACTGAACTCCAGTCCGGTGCAGCCCAGCAATCAGCTGTCAGAAGCTGGCCGGCAGGTGGTCAACCGACGGACAGCGCCACGTTCCCTCCGGGCATTGGCACGGCACCTAATGATTCCGGCCATGGCATGATGACGAGGCACACATGATGGCAGTGGCCATCGGCACAAATGTGAGGTCCATATATCCTCCCGTTGAAGATCATTGTCCTCGCTCCTCTCACTCATGGCGAGACAAGTGCATGCTTCCACGGCTAGCTGCGTGCGAAGCTTTCATCCTGTCCCTTGCAGATCAAGCCACCCTGATAGCCTTTTTTGCTGCAATGGTTCTCTGCAGGCGAAAGTGGAAGGATTAATTTGAGGTGATCATGTATAGGCCACAACGATCTACTTCGGTTCAGGCTGCGATCCGTATACCATTGAGTGCGAAATTTATAGCGCTGGCCAGAGAGGTCGATCATGAGGCCTAGCTGCATTCAGTCACTCCGTCGTCAGGCTCGGGTGTACAGTGTACATATTTATTTGGCTATCCACCATCGTGTGTTATCCAGTAGCTCATGATTCTGACGGTGACGGCCTGAGTGGGCGGAGCCAGGGGGGGGGCGAGCAGGGGCTAGACCCCCCCCAACCATCGGCCCCCCTCAATAGATCGTTCCAGGCTCCAGTACTACTACGATAAATTCTAATGGCCGTATAGGCTTATTTCGTTAGCATTCAGCCCAGATTTTATTCATTAGTGGTGGTGCTGTACTACTTTTACCTAAGCTCAGAAGTAGCCCATGTTTTCTGTTAGGCCATCGTTGTAAATAGCCCATATTATTCGTGTGTGTAGCAGACCTAGCCGCTAGAGCCATGTACAATCGTTTTCAGATCGACTGACTGGACGCAATTGCCGCCGCTCGCTCTTACTTAGTCGCCGCGATGCCGCCGGCCCGCCGCCCGCGCGGCGCCATGCTAGCCAGGCTGATGTTTGCCTGCCATTGTTAATCTTGCCGTGATGCTGCGACAGGCGTGGCGTGCTGGACTGCTGGGTATACAAATCCATCTCCTTCACTCAGATCCTCAGATCGAAGGTACTGAATATAGTTAGTTTTCTCTTGCCCGATTGCATAACCTGTAGACTAATTGATTAATTTACAAGCTAGATGTGTCTTTTATTTTGTTGTTTGCTCGGAAATGACGATGGCTTGTTACATAATAATAACTGCTATATTGGAAGAGAAATTACTGGAAGGGTTGCCTTTGCCTCAAATGGAATTATCAAGCTTTGAGTCGTAGAGATAAAGTAGACCTAATATGACTTTGTTTGCGTTATCTAACATATATATCTTGCTCATTGTAAAAAAAACATATATATCTAGCTATGTTTTAATATCATAGCTTTGGCAAAGTTTTCTAACACAAAATGAGATGCAATTGTAGCGAGTTTTTTTTCTTATATATGACGATTATCATCTTCGCCCCCCTCAATGTCAAATCCTGGCTCCGCCCCTGCCTGACGACGGGGCCATGATCACCGCAGGAGTTTGAAGTTTGAACAACAAAGGATGCTAGCTAGCCGGCCAGTAAGAACCCTCGGTCGGCCGGTAGAATACCACCTGCTTGCAGGTTTCATCGAGTCTGTATCGCAGTTGCAGCACCAGGACATCATCTGGGAAATCCTTACGCACTGATCCTGCTATCTTCTTCGCTTCTACGGCACTGAATCTGATGTGCGGCGGACAGCGGTGTAACTATCCCCAGACACGGCGCATTTACCTTTGTCCCGCCATGCGGTGAAAGCGCATCGTGCCTGCTGGTAACTTTCCTCAGGCCTGCAACATTCTCTGCCCATGTCTGTCGGCCCGGTGCGTCGTCGTCAACGTGCTGCTCATCGGAAGTCAGCTCACTCTAAATGGATCGATACCGTGCTGTTCCGACGGGGGAATTTCGCGGCAAAACATCACATCGCACTCACTCACGAATAAACTTTGCTTCTCCTTTTCTTCCCCCTGAAACCAATGTCTTTTTCTACACTTTCTTGACATAAGTTTGAAGCCAAGTGCCAACCAACAGAGACGCGAACCATTCTACACAAGATGTGACTGAAAGATTAGACAGGTTACAGATTCAAAGTTTCCTCAGGGTATCTCCACCGGCGCCACACATAGGACATGTTTAATTCGTATGACTCTTGCAACATATGATTAGAAAAACCGCAGCATTAGAATACCGTGCATGAGTCTTATAGGATTTGGAACCTACAGAAAATTTCTTCAAGTAGCGTAAAAAAAGGACTGTAACATGAGATTTAAGTGGATGGAATTTTTTTTTTCTCCAAAACATAGTGCATGCAATTCCATAGAGAATCCAATCCTACAAATCAATTCGTGCATATAGGAAAATTTCTAATGATGAATATCCTACAAAATTCCTATGGCATTCCTTTGAGTCAATCGAACCTACCGTGTTCGGCAACAGCTGGACACACGGTATGGGGACAACGACAACAACGGTAGTGGATTTGCGGAAAGCTGTTAGGCAGCAATGGCTGAGTAATCACCGTCAATGTTGAGCGGCGGCGGAGATTCGTGGGGTGGGAGAGAAGGCGAGTGCTCATGGGGAAGAACGAGATCGGGGGGAATGGCTATGTCGCTGTCGAGGAGCCCCGCGAGGGAATCCGACGTGGAAGTGTTATTTATGGAGCTACGTAGCAAGACGGTTCTTGTTCGACACTCCCATAGCCCATTGGCGCACTAATCAAGAACATGAATTCTAGGTAAATTATTCATGTTACAGTCTATAAAAAAAGACTTTTAACCAAAAAATATTCCGCTAAAGAATAGGATTGCCTATAAATAGAAGCTTCCGCACACTCTCTATTTTGCATGACAAGAAGAAAGAGTGTTGTGGGCACTTTGAGAGCCGTCGGTGGAGATGGCTTAGAGCATCTCCAACAAACGAGCTAAATCGCACCCGCGCTGTAAAAACGACTAAGCGCTCCAAATAACGCTGAAAAATAGTGCGTGTGGTAAATAGTTTCCAGCGCGCGAGATATTACGGCTCCGCGCGCGGGATATTTGGTGCACGCGGCACCGTATGCGGTAAAAGAAGAGGCAGCTCGCGAAAGCCAACCGTCGTTCCAATTCCCCTCCCGCGCTCTTAATTTTGCCCCTCCCGCGTCGGCGGGGGCGATTTACCGGCGATGGACGGCCGCTCCACCCCCCTGGCACCGATGGTTCCATTCCATTGGCCTCATCCTTCCCCGTCGCGGCGACGGAAAACCCAAGCGCCACCGCCACAGGGGTCTTTCGTGCCTGGAATCATATGCGCCCGACCTGCCCGAGGAAGTGACCACGGGGTATAAATCAAAAGACTTCTACTTGTAGTTGTATATGAGATAGATGAGTAGGAATTGATAGAACATTTCAATGTGATGTAGTGTTGGTGATGAGACATACATGTCATATTTGAATGTTGGTTCCAATTACTTTGCAGAAAAAGGTGAAGGTCGTCCACCTACATCGCCGAAGAAGATGTTTTGCTTTATTGAACGTGGTGCAAGGTGGGCATGGATCCAACCACCGGCACGGATAACACTAAAGATACATATTGGACAAGGATATCATACTTGTACGACAAAACTTGCAGCATGGGATGCGAGTGCGCCTATAGATCTCTTCGCTCTCGGTAGTGAACTATCAACACCGATTATTCTAAGTGGTCGTCGGTGTTGACCTTGGTTGACAGAATGAACCCAAGTGGCACCAATGTCAAAGATAGGGTAAGTTGTACTAATATGTGTATATGCTTAGTGACATTACCATACATGTTAGTTGTGTTGGAGATGTGGTCATGTAGAACGACATTGCCCAAAATTTGTTCAAGGAGGATCCTAAGAAAAACAAGAAGGGCAAGTTGGTTGAAGGCAAGTCATTTGTTTTGCACCATTGTTGGTCCGAGCTAAAAAGAATGTTCAATGGAGATCCTAAGAAGAACAAGAAGGACAAGATTGAGGTGCAAAAGATGATGACGGTGAAGAATAATTGTTGATTTTTTACTTGTGTTAGAATAGCAGTAGACATCCGCGCGCTAAAATAGCAATATTAGCGGTGCTAAACTGATTTTAGCGCGGAACTTTATTGCGCGGCTGTTGGAGATACTCTTACTCACCGAAAGCAAATCAAATAAATTACCCATCGAGACTTAAGACATTAGACATGTACAGTGATATGATCACTCATGGAGATATGCAGCACGAACATGACGTAGTCAGGCGAGGCGCCTCGAATAACCAATCGATCTTCACGGATACGGATGATATGCGATATCTCTCCTGTCATCCTGTGCGATCAGATCAGGAGCCGCGGCGACAGTCATTGCCTCATTGGCCGAGGACCGTGGTGGGATGTCGAGGACGACAGGAGAGGAGGCTGAGAGGAGTAGAGGACGGGCACGCGTGAGGGCGGTGGGTGCCGGGCCCGCCGTCACCTGCGGTTCCCGCTTTGGCACGAGATCTCGCCGTCTCCGGACGTACGGCGGGCGCGGTGGCCGGGGAAGACAGCCCCGCCCACGTGCCGCCCCACGGCATGCCGGGCCCGGGCCACGTGAAGGTGGGATCCCGTCGGATTTCCCTTCCCTTGCGCGCGTCCCCGTCTCGCGTCTACCTATCCGACTATCTCACTCACGCGCAGGCGCGGCAGGTTCCGTTGGTTCCCCCTCCGCCGGGGCCGGGCGCGTCGTCCGTCGCTCCCGGCCGCTCGCGCGCCATGCCGCCATGCTGCGTGCTGCGTCGGCCCTTTTCTTCACTGTGCGCCCGTCTAGCTGTGGCGGCCCGCCCATGCATGCCCGTGGCTGGCCATGATTGGGGGGCGGTGATCGAGGTTCACGCTGCGTGCGAGAGGAGATAATCTCGTGGGTAGACGGATTGTCGGATGGAAACATACCTTCTCAACGCTCAAAACGACCGGTTTGATCCGCGGACATCGAAATGGTCACTAGACTAAGAGCATATCCACTCGTCCCCCGACGAGGCCCCCGACCGACGTTTTTTCCATCCGGACGGCGAAATTCGGCCCAGTCGCGCCCCCGGTTCCTCGTTTTCGTCCGGATTTGGCCCTTAATCCATCCGGCGAGCCCACGCCACCCCTGGCCCCCGGGCGCGCTCGGGGACTCCGGACGAAACGAAAGCGCGCGAAACGGCGTGTGGACCCGCGTAGTCGGCGGCCGGAAAACCAAATCTCGTGATTTTCCCTCCAATTTGCTTGCATTTCCCCCATTCCCTCCAATTTGCTTGCATATCCCCATTCTCTCCCGCCGAAATCCCCCAATCTCCTCGTCTTCCGGCTCCGGTTCTCGGCGGCGTCTTCTCGTCCACCACCACTCTCCTCCTCGTCTTCTCGTCCACCACAATGCCGCCGAAGGCGCCGGCGAGGAAGATGCGGAAGAAGAAGACGAAGCCGCCGGGCATGTCGAACGCCGAGTGGGCGGCGGACGAGAAACGGCGCGACGTGGAAACAAGCGCCGGGGCGGAGAGGGTGAAAAGAGCCGCCGCCAAGAGGTCGGCGGAGGCGGCCCAAGACGAACACTTGAGGTTAATCGGCATGGCCTATAGCGGCGGCGTGTTCCCGGCCAATGGCCGACGCAAGGTACAACAAGTTCCCCGTCTTCCTTCTCGCCTTCGCCGTACTCGCCGTCGCCGACTGCCGTGTTCCAAGAGGGCGCCTACGTCCAACCGTCCAAGCCCACACCGTCGCCGCCCGAGCTTGGACGTCGGCGGCGGCGGCTCGTTCGAGGGCACCTCGCCGGCCCTGCGACGAGGGCCGCTCGCGTTCGGTGCGATGGCGGCGCCGAACGAAGAGGAGATCCACGAGATGATCACCTCCGGCTCCGCCGCCGCCGCTGCGAGCCCGGGGTTCTTCATGACCGCCGCCGCTGCGTGCCCGGGGTTCTTCACGCAAGAGGAGACGAGGGCGACGGCAGGCCGTGGCGGCGCGCAAGGAGCATCGGGAGGATGATGCCGACGGAAGCCAAGCCGTCGAAGAAGAAGGCGAGGAAGAAGAAGAGCCAAGCGAAGCCGCCGCCAACTTCGTCGAAGGGGAAGAAGAAGAGGAAGAAGGACTCGCCACCTGCCGAACCGCGTATCAAATGGACGCCGAAGGAAGAGGAGTGCCTCGCCGAAGCTTGGATGACCGTGTCCACGAACGGCATAATCGGGGCCAATCGGTCGTTCGACACATGCGGTTTCGAGTGAGGCGGGCGTACGAGGAACGCAAGCTCGTCGATCCCTACTTCAACAAGACGAACATGAACGTGTACCGGGGAGACAAGGCAATGGCCACCCATTGGGGGATCATGCGGACGGCGTGCAGCAAATGGCACGGCGTACAGGAGGAGATCGACAAACGGCCGATCAGCGGCCACGACTTGGAGCAAAGGGTATGATCCGCCGGCCCTACACCACCGAGGTACATCGTCGTTAGCTGACCCGTATCGCCGTGCTCTTTTTTCCCCAGCTGCGCCCAGCTTTGGACATGTACACGGATGACACCGGCCTGCAGTTCAAGTTCCTCAACGTCTACGCCCGCCTCGAGAAGTGCGAGAAGTGGAAGGAAGTTCGCACATCCCTCTCGAAAAGCAAGACCGAGCAGTACAACCCCGACGCTCCGCCGGCTTGCGCGGCGGAAGGGCGCCCCGAGCTCGGCCGGAAGAAGCGAGAAAGAGCTCAAATGGACGGACAATCCCGCCGACAGGATGCGGGCGTCGATCGACAAGTGCTCGGGCCGACTTGAGATCGCACGCCGACGGGAGGAACGACAAGTTCGACGGCAGGTGGCGGGAGATGCTCGCCAACCAAGGCGCCCGGATCGCCCTGCCGAAGACGACGGTGGCGGCGAAGAAGAGGAACACGGACTTGGCGTTCCTCATGGGCGGCGGCGACATGGAACCGATGGACGAGGAGACGAGGAATTGGTACCGGGGCCACCGCAACGACATCCTCCGAGCCACTACGTCGTCTCCGCCGGCTCCTACCTCGTCTACCTCACCATCTACCTCGTCGACCGCGGCTGCTTCGACGTCCACCGCCGCCGCCGCTTCATCGTCGCCCGCCGCAGCCGCTTCGGCCACGGCGTGTGAGGAAACCGGTCCGTCGGACACCGCCGTGCCGGCCGGGACTGCCGACGAGCCCGTCTCCGTGTAATTTCCCTCCGATCGCCGATCCGTGGCTGATCCTTTTGCTCCTTTTGCCGATCAACTGCCCGTACTTGTAGCGCGGGACGGCGATTTGTTTGAATTTAAACTCTATCCGCCGAACTCCGGGTGGACGACTGGAAATATGGTACTCCCCACGACTTAATTTCGTCCAATCCGGCGGTAGTTTCGTCCGGATTTGGGCGTGGGGAGCGCCAACGAGTGGGGATGCTCTAAGTTTGTTCGTTTTCGTTGTTGGACATCCCCAGCCGCACGACACATTTTGTCTAGCGAGGTTGACCATGTGCTCTACTCAAACTCATTTCAAACATAAAGTCGTGCAATATTTTGAAACAAATTTAACATAGAAGCTGCAAAAAAAGATGTTCAAACTAACTACTTATTCTTAGAAGGCCCGCCTCGTCATCCTCATGGAGACGCTTCCTGCTCGTCACCACTTCGAAAGAGCTCGTCACGTCCGACGAGCTCGTGTCTCCCTCTAACGAGTCGTCCTAGGTGTCTTCCTTGTCATCGGTGTACACCGGCTGAGCCTCCGCCTTCGCTCGGGCCCTTGCCACCTTCTTTGCCGCCGCCACCTCCTCCGCCTCCAGCCGTGCCCACATGACCTCTTCATCCTCTTGCTCCTCCTCCTGGCCATCGTCGGCGACGGCGTCCCCCTCATCCTCCTCCTGGGCATCCCTCGGTGGGGAGCTAGAGCTGCTCGACGTGCCAGTTCTTTCCCACCAATGTAGCCATCCAGGCGGCTTCCCCTCGCTATCAGTATCCACCGACTAGTCTGGCAAATATCTTCTGTAATTGGCTTCATGGTATCGACCACAGATTTAGAATGTTTATTAGAGTGGGAACGCTTGCCATTATATGGTCGCTATGGCTGTGTAGAAATGACAAAGTTTTTAATGATAAGAATTGTTCTCTCTTGCAGGTTGTTTACAGATATACCGCTACTCTCTGTTCGTGGTCTGCGCGAAAGGTGGATAACCGCGACCTCTTTATGGAGGTATGTACACTGTTGGAGGATACTGTGAGGGATACTTTTTCCCTACATGGGTGGCAGCATAATCTACGGATTCGGCATTCGCTTCAACTTAGGCGTCTTACAGTTCCTCATGTCTGATATGTAATTTGCCTTTTTATTTTCACTTCAGACTTTTGAGACTTTTAAACGGTTGTGTGCATCTTAGCTATGCAGAGGTCGGATGTAATTGCTTTTTATAAGTAATAAAGCGCCCATTATCAAAAAAAAAAAAATCAGAGTCCGATGGCAAAGAGAGGTTACTCATGGCGTCATCTGCGTCGCATAGATGAATGGCCGCTGGTTGTAGATACGAACGCGCAGATGTAACGGTATTGAGCTGAGATGGATGGCGGCGCAGAAATAGAAGAGGGATGCGGTTGCTCTTCAACGGCGGTTTATGAGTTCACGCTCCATTCCGGCGGTTCACGCGCATATCGACGTGATTTCCACTCCGGCGGTTGTCCTTCCCCAACAGTTGTTGTGCTTCGGCTGAGAAGACGCACCGAGCCATGTCACTGGTGGGCCCGTGGGAGAAGCCAGCGGTCTCGCGGTGCCACCGTGCATCGTCCGCGTAGATACATCCGCGCATATTTTGCGTGGTCGTCCCATAGATACATCCGCGATGCATATTTGAACCGTGCTTGCATCTCTGCGGATAAACCGATTACTACGCGTGCATCGCTGAATCTTGGTGTAGACGCATATTTCGACCGCGTTGACGGATGCAAACCGTCCGTTTGCTTGCCTCGCTCGAGATGCCCTCGGGACCAGATATTTTGTGATGCAGAAACATACACCTCGTATGCTCAACAAAGTTAGAAAAAACTGGTCCTCCCTGACAGCGAGAAATTGCTAGCTAGTCACTTCAACTGAGATTCCGGTATAACCTACACATGCCCACACGTGGCGACGACAGTGCGACACCGATGTGCAGTTCGAAATAGAGCATGCTAAGTTACAAACTGAGGTGGGTGGACCACTGGTTTTGAATTAATTTTGATTGAGCGAGTATTAAAATTTGTAGGTATAAATTAGCCAAGTGTTCTTTTTATTTGCAATTTCCTGTCGATTTTTATGTGCAGCTGCATCTCCATCTAATCGGCCCGTCTACCAGCCTCCAATATAGATATAACTCTCTCTATTCAAAAGTCAAAACCCTAAACAACACTATCCTTGTCCAGCATGGCTACTTGCGTTATCTCCTTGTCCTTTGATGTCTCCCTCTTATTCCCCGTCTCATGTATCCCGATATAGTTCGATCTCGTCGAGATCCCCATTCCTCCATTAATTATTATCGTGTACGTACAACCCTTCTCTATCATATGGGCGAGGTAGCATCATATCCACTAGTGGGAAGACAAGAGTTAGCTAAGAGGAGCAAATTATGTATGAAATACTGATAAGACAATTAAGCCAACTCGTGTCGATATAAACATTGCAAATTGCCAAAATAGATATCAAATCATTTAAACATTATTGAATTAATACTTCTTTTTACATGTTGGATCGCTGGTATGCGTCCTGACAGTCCACTCCCCCACCACCCCACCCACACACAATATCTCTACAATCGTGGTTCGGGTAAAACATGGACCTAGATGTTTATAAATTGGAGGTCCACTTGACAATGAGAGCCAAAGATAGAAGTTGACGATTAGTTTGAACAAGTTAGAAAGTTGTCCAAGAGCATCTTCAGCCGACGTCCCCCAAAGCGTTCCGTAAACGGCACCGGATCGAGCGTTTGGAGGACGTGTTTTGTTCGTGCCGCGTTTGCGGACGTCGCTCCCCAGCCGCATCCCCCAAACGCCGCCCCAAACTTTTTTAAACATTAAAATACTCTTTTTTGCATTTTTATTTCAATAGCGACAAAAACTTTTCACAAACTAATACATAATTTGGAATATGGTTTACACAAACTAAGAAATAGTTTGGAACCTGGTTTCCACAAACTAATACATAGTTTGAACCATGGTTGACACAAATTAAAACATTGCAAAATAACGAAATCTAACTAGTGTTGGCATCGCAAATTTCGTGTGTTCGCTGCCAGGAAAGAACACTCCCAGGCACTCCCAGTCACCCGAACTGGAAAATCTAGCTGGTGATGATAGCCTTGTTGGTCCTTTCGAGAAAGAACATCCAGAAACCTTCGTGCATATTTTCGCTGCGAAGAAACAACACTCAATCGTCCTGCTCATCGGTGTCGTCGTGGTAGTGCTAGCGGCAGCACGTCTTGTCGAACACCTTGACGCTCATATCGGCGTCGCCAATGTAGGAGAATGTGAGCACGCATCCGGCTTCGTGGACGTGGTAGCACGCGAACTTCTCCCAGCCGCTGTGGAGGTACATCTTCCCGCGCCCGTCGAAGAGCACGTCCACCGGCCACCGGCAGCAGTCGCAACCAACCTCCCGCAGATCCAGCGCGGCTCACTAGTAGGAAAAGCCTCATCAGTGGCGCACGAAAAATGGATTCTGTGGCGCATGGGACAGAAACGTCGCCACAAAAATAAGGTTTCTGTGGCGCACCTGCCCGTGCGCCACAGAATTAAGGTTTCTGTGGCGCACTAGTTCTTAGGTGCGCCACAGAAAAGCGTGCGCCACAGAATTGGTTTTTAGTGCGCCACGGAATTTGCTTGTATTATACAAGATTTTGTGCTGCTCGCTATACACATGCAGTTTAGACAAGCAATACGGATACACGGATACACGAGGTTATATACAGCAACATTCAGATATAATATAAATATCATGTACATTGCACGGATATAACATAGACATCATCATCACATTACTTAGAGCCCGATCGAGATACATATATAGTGGCAAGTGTCAAATGTTTTGCATACAACTCTTAATTCATACAAAATTCACAATTTCGAGATACAAAGTAGTCTTCATCCGGTTCCTCCTTTGCTCCGTCATCTCTACCCACCAGGCTCGCTTGCATCGGGGTCCTTCATCCAGTTCCTACTATGATGAAAATGGAAGAAAGTGAGACCAACAAGTCCGATGCACAAGAGAAATGGAATAAATGCCTCATACATTGTTGGTCAACACAAATATTAACATTCAGGGACGGTGTAAGTGAGACCAAGTGAAACACTTCTGTGCGCCTCGGCCGCTCCCCGCGAGCGACCTGGGCGCAAACCTAGCTAGCCGTCGCGGGAGAAGCTCCGCCTCCACGTTCCTCCCTCGCCGCCGCCGGCAAGCGTCGCCGGGCAAAGCCCGCGCGGCGTGGGCGGCGGCGGGATCTCCTTCCCCGCTCCGGCCGGCGGGCTGCGCGGGGCGGTTTCGTCGGCCGGAGGCGCGGGCCGGCGCCCGGTCTTGGCGCGGGCGGCGTGGGGCTTCGGCTGCTGCGTCGTGGACGGCCGCGCTCAAGCGAGCGTTGGTGCGGGCCGTGGCCGGCGGCGCTCAAGCGAGCGAGCGTCGGGCGCGCTCAAGCGAGCGGGCGACTTTGGATCGGCGACGGGCGAGCGGCCTCGGGATGCGGCGGCCGCGGCCGGCGGGGTTGGGCGCGGCTCGGCTCCGCTCGTAGATGCGCAAGCGCGCTGGTGGCCGAGGGATCCTTAGCGCGGTGGAGGCGTCGGGGTCGCCGTGGGCAGGGCCGATCCGGGCCTCTCGCGGGCCCATGGTGCGGTTGCTCGACGCGCGCGGCGGCCGGTGACCCGATCTTCGACGGCTCCCGTCCCGTTCCGGTGCTCCGGCAGTTGTTGGATGCGGAGTGAGGTGCTGCTCTTCGCTCCGCATCGGGTGTGGGCGTTTGGTGGTTGGCGGCAAGGTCCCATGTTTTGTTGGTTGTTCTCCTTCTACCCGAGCTTCAAGTGGGCTTGACGGGCGGAGATGGCATGCCGGGCGAAAGCTTAGCACCTGTTCCGTGTAGGTGCCGATGATGACGGTGCCCACGGGAGCCGTACTCCTTCTTGAAGGCGTCTTCGTGAGCTACATCTCCCGCCGTCGCGGGTGTCCGGCGTTCTCCTGGTGAAAATCTAAGCTCCTCGGGAGCGGGCGACGGCGACATCTATGCCGCTACCTTCTTGAAGGCGCCGCCTTTGGAGGCCCAACACCTGTGGTGTGGTAGGTTTGCGTCAACTAGGCATGGTTGCCTTGCGGCCGAAGATGGTGGAAGCCGGGCAGCGGCTCCGGACGGTGGATGGTGCGTCGAGGCGGCGGCCTCGAACGGCCTTGCAACTACGGGCATATGGGGTGTGGTCGTGGTCTAGCAAGGCAAGGGTGGCGTGCTTGTGCTACGTGGGTAGCGAGTCCGTCGGCCCGGTCGGCGCGATCAAACGATCGGTCGGGCTGGCACGCCGGGGCGGCGGCCCCGGATCTTTTTGGCGCGACGTTCGTGGTCTGCGGATGGTCGTCTAGTGTAGCCCGGGCTACGAGGCGTCCAGATCCGTGCGGCGTTGCGGCTCGTAACCGAGCAGGGGAAGCCGGAGTGGCGGCTCCGGGCACGGATGTGTTTGTTTGTGCAATGGTGGCTTTGTGTCGTGTGGGCGACGAGGCTCGTTGTTTGTGCGGTTTTCTGGCCCCTTTTTCCTCAAAAATGGAGTCGTTTTGTACGGTTTTTGGGCCCGGTTTTCCTCATAAACTGGGTCAATCGGTCGTCTTGACCTTCTCCTCTATTGCGATGAATATAACAGTTCTCCTGTTGTTATTCAAAAAAAAAAAAAAAAAAAAGACCAAGTCCGATGCACAAGAGATTGATATTTGTGCTATCTTACCAGGCTCACTTACGCCGCCCCCGAGTGTACGGTGACCAAACATTTTAATCATCGGCATTTTGAAAATGTCAAAGCAAATGGAATGACAAAATGGAATAAGTGCCTCATACATTGTTGGTCAACACAAATATTAACATTCAGGGATGGCGTAAGTGAGACCAAGTCCGATGCACGAGAGATTGATATTTGTGCTATCTTACCAGGCTCACTTACGCCACCCCCAAGTGTACGGTGACCAACATTTTAATCATCGGCATTTTGAAAATACCAAAGCAAATGGAATGACAAGGGCCTCATACTTTGTTGGTCGAAACAAATATTAACATTCCGGGACGGAGTTAGCGAGCCAGGTAGGATGCACAAGAGATTGATATTTGTGCAATCACACGAGGCTCACTAACACCGCCCCGAGTGTACGGTGACCAAGCATTTTAATCATCGGCATTTTGAAAATCTCAAAGCAAATGGAATGACAAAATGGAATAAGTGCCTCATACATTGTTGGTCAACACAAATATTAACATTTAGGGATGGTGTAAGCGAGGCCGGGTAGGATGCACAAGAGATTGATATTTGTGCTATCTTACCAGGCTCACTTACGCCACCCCCGAGTGTACGGTGACCAAACATTTTAATCATCGGCATTTTGAAAATCTCAAAGCAAATGGAATGACAAAATAGAATATGTGCCTCAAACATTGTTGGTCAACACAAATACTTTGCGTAAGGGCCCCCTTTCCCCGGTCGGCGTTCCGTCAACGGGTGCTTGACGACACAACAACGCCGATCTGCATCTCCGGTGCGGAACCACGCCGGTCCCTCGCTGTCCGGCTGAACGAGTCCTTGATGCAAAGACCGTGCCGGCCTGCCCGGCATTATGCCGGGCCGTGTTGCCGCGCTTCAAGCCGTGTGTCCCGCGCTCACATCGCTGTTCGCCTTCTTGCCGGTGAACCAATAGGCTGATCGTTGGAATAAGGAAACCGATGACAGCCGGTCGCAAGATTAAATTGCGATCGGCCGTCATCGGCTTCCTTATTCCAACGATTAGTCTATTTGTTCACCGGCAAAAAGGCGAAGAGTGCAGGCGCGTGATCGACACGGCCCGAAGCGCGACAACGAGGGTCGGCATGATGCTAGGGAGGCCGGCACCGTCTTCGCATTAAGGACTCGTTCACGTACCGGACGGCGAGAGAAGAAAAGTGGTGCCGCGCCGGAGAGGCATGTCGGCGTTGTTGTCTCATCAAGGACTCGTTCACGGAACGGCGGCCAGGGAAAGGGGGGCTCGTCTACAAAGTATATTGCGGCGTATAGGTGACCAAACATTCTAATCATCGGCACTAAAATGGAAGAAAGGCCAATGCAATTAAGAAGTATCTAGTATGAACTAAATGGAATGCCTCATACTTTGTTGGTCGAAACAAATATGAACATCCCGGGATGGCGTTAGTGAGGCCAGGTAGGATGCACAAGAGATTGATATTTGTGCCATCACACCAGGCTCACTAGCGACACCTCGGAGTGTACGAGTGATCAACCAACCATCTAATCATCGACAAGTACAAAAACACCACCAAACCAGCAACCATGGTGACATAAGTCAAGATGCTCAAACACACATAGCATGCATGGAGCAAGATGCTCCAAAGGGATTATTCATCACTTGGTAGTAACCAAGTGATGCCGGCAAGAGAGAGGCCAAGCCCGAGCTAGTCAATCTAGTAGAGATGGATATGCATAAGTAAGCAAGAACACATATCCTATCCAAGTTAACCGGATAAAACCAACCTTGACAGCCAACCGAATCACCTAGCACCACCTAGCATTTTAAAACCATCGTAAACAGTCCTTTTCTTCAAAGGATACCACAGTGGCATTCATTTACATGATCCCCTACAGTGGATATCTCTAATTTCATCAAAGCCAACAAGAAAAAGAAATATATCATTACTCAGCTTGAGTTCAAAACAAAGCTAGGGTCCATAAGGGATTACTCATCACTTGGTAGTAACCAAGTGATGCCGGCAAGAGAGAGGCCAAGCCCGAGCTAGTCAATCCAAGTAGAGATGGATATGCATAAGTAAGCAAGAACACATAGCCTATCCAAGTTAACCGAGATAAAACCAACCTTGACAGACCAACCGAATCACCTAGCACCACCTAGCATTTTAAAACCATCGAAACAGATCCTTTTTCTTCAAAGGATACCACGAGTGGCATTCATTTACATGATCCCCTACAGTGGATATCTCTAATTTCATCAAAGCCAACAAGAAAAAGAAATATATCATTACTCAGTTGAGTTCAAAACAAAGCTAGGGTCCATAAGGGATTACTCATCACTTGGTAGTAACAAAGTGATGCTGGCAAGAGAGAGGCCAAGCCTGAGCTAGTCAATCCGAGTAGAGATGGATATGCATAAGTAAGCAAGAGCACATAGCCAATCCATGTTAACCGGATAAAACCAACCTTGACAGACTAACTGAATAACCTAGCATCACCTAGCTAGTCTTTTAAACCATCGAAACTTCCCATTTTCTTCAAAGGATACCATAGTGGCATTCATTTACATGATTCCCTACTGTGAATATCTCTATTTGGATAACATAAGCAATCCACACCGAGTAAACAAGTCCTCATCACCTTATACGAAGTTCAAACTTTGGATTTGTTTCCAACAAAGGTTGGAAAACAAATCAAATCCATTTAGTTTAACTGAATCATCACCAACACATGGTTCATTAATAAGAAGTGACAAGCATAGCACCAATTAATCAAGCAATATAGCAGACATCGAGTAACAAACATAGCAACAATTAATCAACTATAGCTCCATCGGTAACAAGCATAGCAGCAATTAATCAAGCAATAGCGAGCATGACCTGCACATGACACTTTACTAAAGCCAAAGCTTCGATAAAGCAATCAAGGCTTTCATGCGGTTCTTGACGAGCAATAACCGCAAGCAATGGGATCATAATTCAATCTCTGTGCACATACAAGGTGATAAGCAGTTAATTACAATTGCATTAGACATCAATTGCAACCTGGCACAGGTGAAGATTGAATCACCCAATGTCCAGAACCAAACAATCATGGGAGTCCAACAATGGCATTCTATAACCAAAGGCACCTCCAACAATGTCAAGCTAAATCGTTCCAACATCATGCTAGCAACTAGCAACACAGCAGCATCAACATCCAGAGCACAACAGCAGCACAACAACATCCAGAGCATTTCATCGAGCACTTTGTGCTCGCGCGGGAGAGGAAGAGGGAGGGGAGGGCAGAGGTGGAGCTCACCGAAAACAGGGGTGGAGGAGGAGTTTGACGACGATGGCAGGGGTGGAGGAGGTGGAGGACGCGGCGGCTCGGCCTCCTCCTTGATGCGGCGGCGCCGGACCCTCCTCCCGCACGCCTTGGCCCCTCCTCCTCCACACCGCAGCGGCATGTGCTCGCCGGTGGCGGGGATGGGTGGAGCGTGGGGGCATGCGCCCCTCGCGGAGGAAGGCGGCGGCGACGACGATGGCGACGGCGACGACCATGGCGGCGCGCCTTGGTACGGATCGGAAGGGGAGAAGGGAGAGAGGCGGCGCGGCGGTAGGATGAGGGCGCGGGGAGGGGTACGGGGATAATATAAGTTCCCCTATTTCTGTGGCGCACCAGCTCAGGTGCGCCACAGAAATAGTTATTTCGTGGCGCAGCGAGCCGTGTGCGCCACAGAAATAGTTATTTCTGTGGCGCAGCAGGAAGTGTGCGCCACAGAAATACCTACGCTATTAATTGGGAGTGCCAGGATGTGGGCCCCACATAGTTTCTGTGGCGCAGGTTTAAGCAATGCGCCACAAAAATATGCTAGTTTTGTGGCGCACACAGTCTCGTGCGCCACAAAATAAGTTTTTGTGGCGCACTCAAAACGGTGCGCCACAGAACTAAGCTTCGCCTATAAGGGTTTTCCTACTAGTGGATGGCTCGTTGTCGGCGACAAAGTCGGCGAACTTGTCTAGCAGCCTCTGGATGCCGAGTGCGTCACCCTTGAGGACGACGACAAACTCGAACATCACTTCCTGCTCCTACTCCTGCAGGTCCGATGACAAAGACGATGGCGTCGCAGGCGACGACGAGCGTGCAGCTCTGCCGCGGCCACGACCACGACCACGGCTGTCGAGGGTACTCCTCGGCAATGCCCTCCGTAATGTGCTTAGGGTAGATGGAATCCTGTAGGCTGACACGAGACATCGGTTATCAAAGAAGCGGGGAGAGCGATTTACCCAGGTTCGGGGCCCTCGATGAGGTAAAACCCTTACGTCCTGCATGTCTGATCTTGATTATGAAAATATCGGGTTACAATGGGGTGCCGAAGGTTTCGGCTATGATCTCGTCAAGAGACTAAGTTCTGCAGGGACCTAGCTCTAGACTTGCGGTGGCTATGATTACTAAGATTGCGTGCGTCCTCGGCAGCCTCTCTCCTGGCCCTTATATTGGGGACCAGGTCTCGAGAGATCTGTCCGGGCACGACTAGGTTACAAAGAGTCCTAGTTCTAAACTTTCTTTGTATTCTTCATCTCCTTGTCTTGTTTTTCAAGGATTCTTCTTCGGTACCGTCGTAGTGGCCCACCTGGCCATCGATTGCCTTCATGGGCCCCTGGTTGGGCCGCAAGAGGTAGTGCAACATTAGTTACCCGAAGGGTAATGCCCACATCAGTAGCCCCCGAGTGCTTGGCCGAAGATACTTCGGGCAGGGACTAAAGCATTCCTTCTGTCGAATATTCACCTTAGTCGATAAATCTTGTCCTCCTTGTAACAACAGCGTCTTCTTTTATCGGGTGCTCGTCCAGCGCTCCCGATGGGAGTAGCCCCCGAGTCTAGGTACGGATTCTTGCAACCATGCGTAGACTCAAGTTGTACTACTCGAATCTTTTTCTTCTGCCGAAGCTTTCATCAAATGGTCATCCAATATTTCTTCTTTTATCGGGTCTTCATTTCTTCTAAGCAAGATTTAGTATGTAAGGGATACTGAGTAACGTGCCCGGTTTTTACCGGTTAACTGCCGATGGCAAAACAACATTACCCTACACAGAATCAAGTCCCCGGGCATGATTCTGGGCCGCTCAAAAAACCTTTGAGTTCACAACTTTTATCGGGTGTGCACTCAGTGCTGCTGATAGGAGTAGCCCCCGAGTCCGAGCACGGATGCTTGCAACCGAGTGCAGGTTTTAGCCCAAATCTCTTGAATTTTTCTTCAGATACTTCCGATGTAATCTTTCTTGTAAATAATCTTCGAGTCCAGATTATATCGCGTGCGCGTCCAGCGCTCCCGATGAGAGTAGCCCCCGAGTCTAGGCACGGATGCTCGCATACATGTGTAGACTCAAGCCGAAGCACTCGATAGTTTTAATTTCCTTCGGATACTACATGTGGAATCGATACTTCTGATGACATCATTAGTGATGTAGCAACTGCCGCGGTTTGATTGACAGGACGTGACCTGACGGGCCCACCATACTTCTGCGCGGTCAGTTTAGGAAATGACTAGTGCTTGTGCATTGACCGAGGCGCCCCCTCGATTTCCGCGCGTAGTGGGAGTAATGGGCCGCCGGTTACGTTTCTCTTACTTGGACACGTGTACAATCAGATCCTCGTCCACCTCCCCATGATTACTGGAGTTATGGCCACGATTCCCCAACAGTCCTTGCTATAAATAAAGGTCCTTTCACTATTTTCATTTTCTACGCCTCCATACTGCTCACTTTCCTCCTCAATCTCTTCTCTCAACACTGTTCCTGCTTCCAAGAACTCAAGCATCATGGGCAAGAGGAAGGGAACCTCCGAACCAGGTGCTTTGTCTGGCGATGGCAAGGTCTGCCACGATTGGCACGCTTCCACTATCTCCAACCGTGACGTGAACAAGCTGCGCACGCTCGCTCGGCTTCATCTCATCAGCCGATGATGACATCCGCCTCCCAGGTTCATCTTCTCGCCCAAGACCTCCCAAGGGCTTCACTGTTATGTTCGTCGCCTTCTTATTTCGTGGGCTTTCGCTTCCTGCCCATGAATTTCTTCGCTCCCTTCTCTTTTTCTACGGGATTCAGCTCTGGCAGCTGACCCCAAATTCCATCCTACATCTTTCCATTTTCATCACCTTGTGCGAGGCATTCCTCGGCATCGACAATCATTGGGGCTTGTGGAGGAAAATCTTCTACGTCAAACATCACAACGGCAATGACGGTCCCCCCGTTGTTGGCGGCGTCGGCTTTGTCGTTAAAAAGGAGGTTGACTACCCCGACTTCCCGATGAAGGAATCAGTCCAGGGCTGGCGATAGAAATGGTTCTATCTGCGAGATACTCCAGTAGCTGGACGCCACTCCAACTTGCCTTCGTTTGAAGATGTCCTAGTGGCTACGCTGAAGAAATCCTGGCGGAACACCTTGACTGTCGAAGAAAGCGCCACAACTGATCAACTGTTCGAAAAAGGTCTTAGACCTGAAGAATGCAGGGGGTCTAACAATGTGCGGTATTGAGGTGGTCTCGGTGTTTTTAAAACGTCGGGTGCAGCCATTGAAGTCTCGACCTCATCAGCTGTGGATGTACGTGGGCAGAGACGATAAGTCAAGAATCAGTTCAGTCGACCTGTCTGATGAAGAACTTCGTGACGAGGTGCGGCGCATTACTCGCTTCAGCCAGAAGGACAATATCGTCCTAACTTCGGCCCGCCCTCCATTTGATCTCAAACATCTTCCTGCCGAGGTATTATACTTTGTATTTGTTCCAAATGTTGTTTCTATTTTTTTGTTCGAACTTTTAACACTTTATTTATCTGTAGACAGGCTTCCACCGTTGCTCAGTGTTACCCTCCTACACCCGAAAGTGGGGTAGAGCTAGAGGATGACGATGACGACTCGGAGGAAACCGAAGATGCGCATCATGCTCTCAATGATAGCGACGTCCAAGGAGACGAAGCTCCTGAAGAAGATGCTGGTACTAGGGTATGCGGCGCAGGAGGATTAATGAAGACTTGATGACGACAGTTGAATCGAGTCCTAGCGGACAAGATAATGATGCCGATGAAACTGCGTCGCCTCCTCCAGCTGCGAAAAGTTCGACAGGCTTCTTTGCTGTCGAAGAGGAGTTGGACCTGTGAGTCTCCACTTTTTCCCTTTGTAACTAGCTCCCTTCGATTCATGTAATGTATGTCCTTGTTTCCAATCAGTTCTGATGACAATGATGAAGTTCCGAGGGCTAAGTTATTCTCTGGGAAGAGCGAGTCAGCCAAGGAGTCGAATCCTTCGCCTGCTAATCCAATGCCACCTTCAAGGACGACTGTGGCTAAGGTCCCTGTGTTGAAGGTTAACCCCTCTACCGGCACCCGTACTCCTCCAATAGCTCGTGATCATGTAAGTAAACAACTCAGCTCGATATTCTTTTATGATCGATTTCCAAATTTGACTGAGATTCTTCGTCTTCTCTTTTGTAGCCGATTTTCGCCACAGTTGATGTTGTGACAGATTTCGCTAATCAATTTACTCTCCTAGAGTCAGAAAATGCTCAGTTTCGAAAGGCCATCAAAGTTTCGGCTTATTAAGTGCTGGAAGCTAACAAGCTTACAGCCGATGCTCAGAATTAGAACATCCTTGTGAAAGATGAGCTAAAGAAGCTGAAGAAGAAAATGAAGGACGAGCAGGAGGCCAGACGTGAGGCTGCCATTTCAGACGATGAAAAAGAAGGCTCTCTCCGCGAATCCATTACGAACTTGTTGAGTAAGTTCCTTTGTCCATGGTATCTTTCCAATACTATCTTCCGGATTGCTTATTCGTGTCTTTCCAAATGCTGTCGATATGCCTATCAATCATGCTCGCAAGCTTCGGGAGGATTCAATGTCTGACGCCCTTTCGCTTCCACTGAATCCAATATCCAAGTTCTTGGTCTTTTGCAAAAAACCAAGGGGGCTCTGTCGAAGTTATTCTCGATGATATTCCCGAAGGTGAGCCAAAAGAAGACCCTTAGCGAAATGGCAGACACTTTCTTCGTCGACTCTTCTGAAGCTATAGAGGTACTTAAGCGACGCTCCCGTCTGTTTGGGGCGGTTCTTACTTTCCAACTGCTGATGGGGCACGGGCTAAGTTCATATTTGGAAAAGTTGTCTAAGGCACTTCCCGTAGATGACAACAATTGCCTAGTCAACCTTGAGCCTTTCAAACAGTTGTTAGTGACATGTGCTAACCAGCTCCTCAAGCTAGTTGATGAAGCGAAGACTAAAGCTGCGCCTAAGGCTGCACCTGATTCATCATCGGCTCAACCTTGAGATGTCCCTTGCTCCATTATTGTAATTAAACCTGATATAGTTTAGTCTAGCACTGCCTCATACTGGCTCTGTTGTCTGTACCAACAATCTTTTGGATGTAATATACGCGCTCCCGATGGGAGTTTTTATTTGTGTTTTTATGAGTTGAAAACTGTGGTGCAGATTCCTTCAACTTCTTCCCGTGCTGATCCTTTTTTTGAATTCTTCGGGTATCGATGAATCCGAACTTGTTCGTAATTTACGCGATCAAATTTCTCGATTGATCAAAGATAACGAATCTTCACGCTATGGCGACATTGGTGAAAAGGAAGAGCGAGATTGCTACCGCAATCGAGCAGCATGCTCTAGACCATGTCTGTGCTGCTACTGAAAGCTTGAGCTGTGAGTACCTGAACCCCTTCCAATTTCCATCATTTTACTTGCTAAGTAATCTTCTGCTGACTATATTTTTGTATTTCAACAGCCGTGTCTTTCGATGAATCAGAAGAGAACAGGTGAATTCACGAAAAGATCGAAGTGATGACCGATGTCTCTCAACCAGAACATGAACTATGGTCAAATCGACCAAAAGCTGTAGCCGTGGCTAAATTTGAGCATCGGGTGGAGAAGGTGCATTATTATTTTGACAAGTACCATGCTAATCTTTCGATGGTATGGAAAACCAGGTTTCCAATGAACCCAGCACCCGAGACTTTGTCTGCTTTGTTCACCCGATTCAAGAATCCTGAGAGAATTCGATTGCTGGTGCAGAAGGAACTTCTTGCTGGAGCTGAACTTGCACTTGCCTCTGTTTTAGCCTGCCATCCGACCTTAAATTTGGAGGTCATATAAATGCTAATAGGATATTAGACCAGTATTATTCTATAGCCAGACACCCTGCATATGCTATTATTTCTCGGATGGAAACAGGAATTGAAAGAGATTTGAAGGCTTGAGAAGACCAAGAATCCCTGCCATGAAATTATGTATATATAACCTTGCGCTGTAAGGAGTAATCCTGTGTGTAATTTGATGTGTTTTTTATACATCATTTGTTTTTAACTTGTTAGCTCGATGAAAAAAGTTTTCGTCGGGGCGGCTGAGTGATCAAGTCAACCTGCGCACCCGACGACTCCGTTGTATTTTGCATTATTTGCAGAGTCGATTTGTATGTTTCGTAAGAGCGATACCCATCGAATAAACGAGGGATTTAGGCGCTTTATGTATTTGGCTTCGTCACACGGTGCACCGGTATGAGCCTTTTTGTAAGTAATATTTTTTCCATCGACTGCAGCACTCGCGAATTATCTTGAGGCTTGGATGGTTTAGTTCGTACCGATAACCATAGCTCCCGATGGGAGTATTAATTAATTATCGGTACTGCAAGTAGCCCTCGAGCGTTATCGAGTTTGGCTATATATCATGCAATTATAGCCGAAGCTCCCGCTAGGAGTAGTTAGCCAATAAAAGAGGACCCGAACAATTGTTCGAGTAATGAATTAAATAAAGATAGGAGCCCAATCAAGAATTTTATTCATAATATGTGACAGAATAAGAATCCTTCATGTAGCGAACAAAGAGTAGATGTGTCCTATGCGTAGAATCACCGTAAGTGGGCAACATTCCATGAATTGTCAACGTCCTTGCCTGAAGCAGGATTCCTGAGACGATACGCTCCTCCTGGTATAACTTCAGTGACTATGAACGGTCCTTCCCATGGAGATTCAAGTTTCAAAGTTCTTTCTTGCTTCAGTCGTAACACCATGTCACCAATGTCGAAACCACGGTTGCAGACTATTCGACTGTGATAATTTTGAATTGCCTGTTGATAAACAGCCGTCCTGGCTAAAGCAATGTCTCGAGCTTCATCAAGAAGGTCTATAGCATCTTGTAGTGCAATATTGGAAGTTGTCTCTATGTACGCAGTCACTCAAGGAGCTTCAAAACGAACATCGGCTGGTAAAACAGCTTCGGCTCCGTATACGAGGAAGAACAGGGTATACTTGGTTGACCTGTTTGGTGTAGTCCGCAGGCTCCATAACACAGATGGTAATTCTTCGACCCAAGCTCCAGCTGCGCCTGTCAGACGCTTTTTAATGCCGTCACATATTAAGCCATTTATCCTTTCGACTTGACCATTGGTCTGAGGGTGTGCAACCGAGGCAAATTTAAGCTTAATATCACCATCGTCGTAGAATTTGTGGAATTCCTTGGAATCAAAATTACTTCCATTATCTGTAATGATGCTATGAGGCATACCGAAACGACAAGTTATTCCTTTGAAGAACTTAAAATTAGTTTTAGTTGTTTAATCTCTAACTGGTACGGCTTCAATCCATTTAGTGAACTTGTCGACTGCGACCAATAGGTATGTGTGCCCTCCTGGCGATGATCTCGGCAGTGGACCAACTTGATTGAGTCCCCATTGTGCAAAAGGCCATGCCAATAGGTATGCGTGTGGTTTTGGTGCAAAACATTGACAAGGATCGCACTTTTCTTATCAAGTCCGTGGCATCAGACGTGATCGTTGGCCAATAAAACCCTGCCCTAAAAGCTTTGGCTACGAGGGCCCTACTGCTTGCGTGATGACCACAGGTTCCTTCATGTATTTCCCGTAGAAGGGCTTTTCCATCGTCGATGGCGATGCACCTTTGAAAGATACCAGAGATACTGCGCTTGTAAAGCTCACCATCAACTATAGTAAAGGCCTTGGATCAGCGCACGATACGCTTGGCTTCTATTGGGTCATCTGGTAGTTTTTGCTCCATCAAATATGCTAAAAAGGGCTCAGTCCAAAGGGGTTCAAGAAGAAGAACTTGCTCTGGAGATTGTAATGCTGAACCTTCGGCGTCTTCTTTATTTTCTGAACCATCAATCGATACTTTCGAAGGTGCCGATGCTTTTCTTTAATCGATATTTAAGCGATAACTTCATAAAAGACTACATCCGGAATAGGGGAACATGTGGACCCTATATTTGCCAGAGCGTCGGCTTCCTCATTACTGGCTCTCCCGATGTGTTTTAGTTCGCATCCTTCAAATTTGGCTTCCATAGACTGGTATAGTTGTCGGTAAGCAATCATGTTGTCACTAACTGCATCACATAGATTCATAGACTGCTGCACCACAAGATTTAAATCTCCATAAATTTCCAAGCGGGTTGCCCCACATGCCTTAGCCATTTGCATCCCGTGCAACAGTGCTTCGTATTCTGCTTCATTATTTGTCGGCAACGAAAAGTTCATCCGCAGAATATATCTCATCTTGTCTCCCTGTGGTGAGATCAATATTACTCCTGCGCCTGCACCTGTACTCCGTTTTGATCCGTCAAAGTACATTGTCCAAGATCCGGAAATGTCGGGTGCTGCTGGAGTTTGCGATTGAATCCAATCAGCTAAGAAATCTGGGAGAACCTGAGATTTGATTGTTGTCCGGTTGACATAGGTTATATCGTGTGGTGCCATCTCGATAGCCCATTCAGATACTCTACCCGTTGCCTCCGGGTTGGTGAGTATATTCTTCAATGGTGGTTCGCTTACCACAATAATCGGGTGCTCTGTGAAATAATGTCGTAGCTTCCATGCTGTCCTCCATACGGCATATGCTAGCTTCTGGTGATGAGGATATCGCTGCTTCGCTGGTGTGAGTACCTCGCTAAGGTATTAAACAGGTCGTTGCACACCATGAACTCTCCCATCTTCTTCTCTCTCAACGACTAGGACCATGCTGAAGACTTGCATCGTTGCAGCTATATACATGAGCATCGGTTCTTTTTCATGTGGAGTCACGAGTACCGGAGATGTCGACAGTATCTTCTTTAGGTTATCGAAGGATTCCTGCGCCTCGGCTGTCCACTCGAATTTTTCCGTTTTCTTCATCAACTGATAAAAGGGCAAAGTTTTTTCTCCCAACTTGGCGATAAATCTGCTAAGTGCTGCCAATCACCTTGCCAACTGTTGCACTTGGTGCAGATTTTTTGGCGGCTCCATGTCGAGGATAGCTTTGATTTTTAGAGGATTGGCCTCTATTCCTCTGGCTGAGATGAAGTACCCGAGCACCTGTCCTCCTGGTACCCAGAAAAAACATTTCTTCGGGTTTAGCTTTATTTTGTATCTGTCGAGATTATCGAAAGTTTTTCGCAGATCGTCAATGAGGGTAACTGCGTTTTTGGTTTTAACCACAATATCGTCGATATAGACTTCAATATTCCGACCGATTTGCTCCCCGAGACAAGCTTGCATACACCGCTGATAAGTGGCACCTGCGTTTTTTAACCCGAAAGTCATAACGTTGTAACAATAAACGTCGTGGGGGGTTATGAACGCGATTAATTCTTGATCTTCTTTCTTGAGCTTGATCTGATTATATCCTGAATACGCATCGAGGAAGGAGAGATGACCGCATCCTGCTGTGGAGTCGACTATATGGTCGATACGAGGCAGCGGGAAATGATCCTTTGGGCAATGCTTGTTAAGGCTTGTGTAATTGATATACATGCGAAGAGTTGTCGTATCCTTCTTTAGCACCATGACTGGGTTAGCTACCCACTCGGCTTCCTTGAGCTCCCGAATGAATCCTTCCTTGCGGAGTCGATTAAATTCTTCGCCAATAGCTTTTCTTTTTTGTTCCGAAAAGCGACGCATCGTCTGCTGTACAGGTTTGGCTTTGGGGTCAACATTGAGGGCGTTCTCAGCGAGTTCCCTGGGAATACCTGGCATGTCGGATGGCTCCCATGAAAATATTTCCCAGCGCTCATGGAGGAACTCGATGAGTGCGCTTTCCTATGCGACAGTAAGATGTGCCGAAGTATTGACTGTTTTCTTCGGGTCAGAGGGGTGCACTTGTTGTTTCTTCGCCTCCTTTGCCGCGTCAAATTCGTCGGATCTCACGTTCCGATTGTCGGCTGGTGGTTTCGTGTGGTCTGTAACAACATCGAGTGCATTAAGCTCTTCCTTAGCGCCAAACTTTGAGGCGATCTTCTGGAAAACCCTGTCGTAGCTATCAAATCGAGAAAAACTTCCGTGAACGGTTATTGTTGTCCCGTTATTGCCTGACATCTTCAGTTGTAGATATGCATAATGGGGTACCGCCATGAATTTGGCAAACACTGGCCTGCCGAGGATGGCCTGATATTGGGATTCCCAATCAACCACTTCAAATTCGAGCTTCTCCTTTCTGAAGTTGCTAGGTGTGCCGAAAACTACATCTAGTGATATTTTACCAAGGGGATAAGCGGGCCGGGTCGTGATGATGCCTTGGAATCCTGTATCAGATTCTTTTAATATATCAACCGTTAATCCCATTCCTTTCATTGTGCTGGCGAATAACAAATTCAGACCGCTTCCTCCATCCATAAACACTTTGCTCATGTTGTAACCTCCAATCTGTGCTTCAAGAACTAGGGCAGCGTGGCTAGGCCTTGGAACGGCCTTCGGGTGATCCGTCTTGCCGAAAGATATGTTTTGCTCTGACCAGTCGATATATTCGGGCACCTCGGTCATATCGACCTCTGCATACTTCACATCTCGCGTAAACTTCTTGGCTTCTCTTTTCGAAAACTAGTTTCATGGATCATGTTGACCTGTCCTCGAGACACTGTGAATACTTCGGTTGGTACATACATGTCCCCTCCTTCGGGTATGTATGGCTCTGGTGGGTAACTATAAGCTGTAACCTTTTCCTTCGAGTGAGCTTTTGCTGTTGTCTCGGTCCTAAGATCCTTGCAAAACTGCCGGACTTCGAGGAACTGCCGACAATTCCTAAGCAGGTGAGTGGCCTTTTCAAGGTTATCTTTTGGATCGATGTAAGAGTGCAGGTAACATGGTGCCTCAAGCTGTTCCGTGGCCGATAGATAAGGTGTGCGAAGGCGGCTCTTGTTTGACTGCACATTGTAGCATCCTCGTTCATACTGTCGAGGGCGGCTTGCAACTCGCTCTTCTTCTTTGCGGCGTGAATTCCTTCATCTCTTCATTTGCCCCTCTCTGCTACCGAAACTGCTTTGACTGCCCTCTCCAATACTCCCAGGTAGGACTGTCAAAGCCGCTGCTGGCGCGATGTCGTCTGGAACCGAAGTTCTTGGGCTTGGCACGCTTGAACTGGGAAGACGAAGAAATCCTCTGGTGTCGATGATGAAGTGGACACCACCGAAAGTTGTATCCATGTTTCCACGCGACTCCCTGGAGATCGGATGCGACACCTCAGTGCGTGGTGTGTACTCAAAGGATCCGCAACGAACCAAACTTCTTGGACTTGATGGCGTTGGTGATTCCAGTACGAACGCTGCAAACGTTACTGGGACTGCTGATGACATGCCTTGTGCCTACAGATTTCCCACAGACGGCGCCAATTGTCGAGGGTACTCCTCGGCAATGCCCTCCGTAAGGGGCTTAGGGTAGATGGAATCCTGTAGGCTGACACGAGACATCGGTTATCAAACAAGCGGGGAGAGCGATTTACCTAGGTTCGGGGCCCTCGATGAGGTAAAACCCTTACGTCCTGCCTGTCTGATCTTGATTATGAAAATATCGAGTTACAATGGGGTGCTGAAGGTTTCGGCTATGATCTCGTCGAGTGACTAAGTTCTGCAGGGACCTAGCTCTAGACTTGTGGTGGCTATGATTGCTAAGATTGCGTGTGTCCTCGGCAGCCTCTCTCCCGGCCCTTATATTGGGGACCAGGTCTCGAGAGATATGTCCGGGCACGACTAGGTTACAAAGAGTCCTAGTTCTAAACTTTCCTTGTATTCTTCATCTCCTTGTCTTGTTCTTCAAGGATTCTTCTTCGGTACCGTCGTAGTGGCCCACCTAGCCATCGATTGCCTTCATGGGCCCCCGGTTGGGCCGCAAGAGGTAGTGCAATATTAGTTACCCGAAGGGTAATGCCCACATCAACGACCGTGACCTCAGCCTCTACCATCCATGGCGTCGACTCTTGAGATGGCGGCGTCTAGGATTTGGGAGAGAGGAGCAAGGGTTTGTGTGTGAGGGGCGATGAGAGAGCGCCCCTTTTTATAGACTGGAGGGAGGCAAAGGGGAGCGGTGGCGCTCATTAATGCCGGCACGCAGAGCTAGGCGCGACGAGACGCTTCGTTGTGCCTCTGCGGGAACTGCACTGTCGCTGCACGCCAATAACTTCCGTCGCGAGGTAGGCAACGGTTAGGTTTAAACTTCAAGGTGCCGCTGACGCATCGGTTCCGCCACTCCTCGCCTCGCTTTTCGTTGTGTCTAGCATGCCCGGAGCGTCCCATGTGTAGCGGGGACGGGCTCGGGGCGCCGGACACCGTATTGGGCCGCGCCGGACGAAAAGGGCCTTCGGGGCGCGCAGCTGGGAACAATTTTTTGTCCGGCACGCTCCAAATCCCTTTTGGGGACGCTTTGGGGGGACGCGGCTGGAGATGCTCTATTATTTCAAAAGAACTAAATTATTTGGTATGTTGCATTCGCCCTAATCCAGTCTCTTCCTCAAGGATACTAGCAGAGACATGTAAGGTTTGTGAGAAATTGCAAAAGGAATTACAAGTTGGTTTTTAAGCACCGAGTAAACCATAGATACACCATACACAGTCATAAAACATTTGCTCCTTACTAAGGACAACTTAGCTAAACGGAAATGGAATGGATGTTAAAAATGTTATTTTTGTGATTCTACTAAAACCATTAATCATTTGTTTATTGGCTGCTCTTTTGCAAAAATTATTTTGCGTATGGTTTATCTGTCTTATTGCATTCCTCCACCAGCTAATATTACTAATATGTTTGATAAATAGCTTAATGGTGTGCGATAAAGAGAAGATTTGTATTTGCATTTCTGCACTTTGTTGGTCTATTTGGAGAACTATGAATGATGTTATATTTAATAAACAAACTGGAACTAATTTTTTGCATGTTATCCGGCGTGTTGCTCATTGGATTCAACAATAGGTTTTCGTTCTCCCGCCGGAGCAACGGGAGGATATGGGCTAGATGCAACCAGATGCTAGTGGTTGCTCGGGACTTCTTTTTACAGATAGCGACATCTTAATAGAATAGAAAATGGATAGCTTATCTATGTGCCCCATTTTCTTATGATTGATTCATGTATCGAGCTTATACATTGGTTTAATAAAGCAAAGCCGTGTGCATCTATTGAGGCTATGCTCACTTATCTAAAAATAAGTCATAAAACGTCTGTTAAAGATTAGAGTCATGGAGAATCGACCAAGATGCTATTGTCGCCTACTTCCTGTATTTGTTCCATAAAAGAAGGCCTAAAAATAATTTATGAAATCAAATGATGCAAAGTTGAACCATGCTTATAGAAAAATCTACGTAGAACTATATGATACTATGTCGGTACAATATGAAAAAATATGTCATGATGTAACTACTGACATTGATCTGACATGGTAGATGCTGATAGTTTTCTAAAATTTTGGTCAAAATTTATATTGTTTGATTTATAAATATGCCTTAATTTACAGAACTCGGTGGTAGTAGCTAGTTAGGGTACTTCCCCACGCATGATATGATTTGTACCATATCTATGAATGCACCAGTCTTAGATAGAGCTTTTGTCTGGGATATTCACTTTGGCTCATAGGAGCATTTGCTCCCACTATGTGAATCTACATTTTGAAGTGCCAAAAAATTCTAAAGTAAAATTTTTCATGTACATCTACACATTTTATGTTCGTGCACAAGTTTTCAAAAGAAACTAAAATAATTTGTGGCTGCTGTAAAAAAGACAAATTTTGATGCTATAACACGACTACGTACAGGACATTTTTTTCTCTTTTTTGTACACGCCACATAAAATGTTGTTTCTCCATGAAAACTTGTGCAATAACAAAGAATGTCACGATGTACACCAAAAAATTTATGTCAGAATTTTTTGACATTTTTAAAATTATTTTTTAATTATTTTGTATAATGGGAGCATTTGCTCCTATGAGCCAAAACACCACCTCCCTTTTGTCTTTTCTTGAAAAAAACAAGAGCTATTTTGTCGGTAACATGTTATCATCTTCCTGTACATCTAATGTCTGTCGAGCACATCATCATTTAATAAAGATGGCGAAAATCTCCGTCGGCAAACACAAAGCTAAACTAATCAAACTCGTACTATGTCACGCTCCGGAAGAATTCACCGGTCGTTTGAAACCCATGTAGACCAGGTAGCCTTGCGTTGTCGAAAAAGGTGGGATGGGCAGGCGGCATGCAATGATGGGATGATGATGGGTGGGAGATGAGGCGGTGTAGGGCCGAGCGCGAGAGAGGTGCGGTGCCGGCACAAAGCGGAACACGATGATTTGGGCCTGGGAGAAAGGCCATGCGCTCGCATGAATGGACACTTGAACTGGCCTTTCCGTGTGGCGAGCACAGCAAGCACGCCCTCGGCAATCATGCCCCCTCCATCCTCGAACCGGGGCAGCCGTAGCATTATGGTTGGTGCCCGCTCGGAAAGCCAATCATTTCTTCATGCACTGCTCCTACGTGCTGCGATCATTGCATATTACTAGCAACAAAGCTTGCATGGCAATCCCTAATCGTATGCTTAATCTTTTTGACGATCAGACTCAATGCTGGACGAAAATAGTGGATTTCGATGAGTTAAAAGAACTGTTACTTCCTCCATTCAATAAAAGAAGGCTGTGTGATCTCTCAATTGGCCCATTGCATCATCATAGATTTTTTGCAGTTTCTGTGAGGATTGCTTCGTATTACGTTTTTTTCTATTTTATATTTTACTGTGAACTTGAGCGGTTGTGAGTGCATACTAGTTATGCAGATGTCAGTTGTGATGCTTAATATTTCAAGTAATAGCAGTTGAATATATAAGCAAATTGCCATATAATTTAATTTGAACAAGTATTTGACATAGCATGATCGCAGAATCAGTAATAAAATTAAGCATGCAAAACAACTGATACGGGCATGGAGGCCTATGTGGAGCCCAATTTCATGACTCCACCAGCCTAGTTATCTTATTTTATGTAATGGTCATATGTGGGCCAATTAGGGTTTTTATTGATTTGAGTCAGTTTGGTTTGGGCATGTCCAAACAAAGTTAGGGAGGCCCCCCCTCATATAAGGTGGAGGGACGGCTAGGGTTTAGGGTAGAACAAGTTTAGTCTAAAAGTTAGGTTATACCTAGTTGCGTGTGTTCACGTGTATCATCCCTCCGGGGTACGGCGTTGCCGTTTATCTATATTATCCGCTGCGAAGGTTCTTGTGTTCATCAAGGATTATCTAGCTCAAGGTTTGAGGCGTATCGTTCATCGATCCGTTGCTTGCTTCTCCAGGCTGCGTTCATCGCGTTGTTGGGAGGATTTACTACCCCGTGTTCTCGCTGTGAAAGATCGGGCATCAACCTAGGTGGATCGGGTTGGATCCACCGTATCAACAACAGAGTGGATGAACAAATAGCATCTAAATAGTATAAACCTATCACATCTATTTCAAACCCCAGAATAGAAACTCTAGCAAGATCTTACATATGGTGTAGCTTGAGCAGCAGCAGGGTCGATGTTATCTCCCATGTTAGGGTTGTGAAAGAGGTCGTCAACATTGGGAAGAAGTTGTTGTTCAAGAACTCGTCGTTGGATGACATCAGGTTGTCAGTGTCGCCTGCAAGCGCTTCCGAAAGACCTGATTGCCCCTCACCCATACATGCCTACGAGAGGCAGGGTTCTGGAGGCCAACCGTCTCGTCTGTCGCTGCACACCGAAGAACCGAAGGATGGGATGAGGAAGACGAAGGTACTGGAAAGAGGAGGTCGCATATGTGTCTCATACAGGTTAGGGGTTCGTGTACGCGTTTATATAGTGCATTTTGGGAAAGTTGTGGGGTGCAACCCACGTCCGAGTCGGCATAGCCACGTCCAGAAAAAACGGAACGAAACGGCTAAATTAAAAATAAGCTCGGCTAGACGAGATTCACGCGAACCGCGGCGGCAACGGAGAAGTGTGTGAGAGCTCACTGTCTTCTCAGTCACTTACAAGGGCTACAACAGACCCCCTTATAAACCACTCTACTGAAGGAGATATGCCCTAGAGGCAATAATAAAGTGGTTATTATTTATATCTCTATGTTTATGATAAATGTTTATATTTCATGCTATAATTGTATTAACCGAAACATTAGTACATGTGTGATATGTAGACAACAAGCAGTCCCTAGTATGCCTCTTAAACTAGCTTGTTGATTAATGGATGATTAGTTTCATAATCATGAACATTGGATGTTATTAATAACAAGGTTATATCATTATATGAATGATGTAATGGACACACCCAATTAAGCGTAGCATAAGATCTCGTCATTAAGTTATTTGCTATAAGCTTTCGATACATAGTTACCTAGTCCTTATGACCATGAGATCATGTAAATCACTTATACCGGAAAGGTACTTCGATTACATCAAACACCACTCGCGTAAATGGGTGGTTATAAAGGTGGGATTAAGTATCCGGAAAGTATGAGTTGAGGCATATGGATCAACGAGTGGGATTTGTCCATCCCGATGACGGATAGATATACTCCGGGCCCTCTCGGTGGAATGTCGTCTAATGTCTTGCAAGCATATGAATAAGTTCATAAGAGACCACATAACACAATACGAGTAAAGAGTACTTGTCAGGAGACGAGGTTGAACAAGGTATGGAGTGATACCGAAGATCAAACCTCGGACAAGTAAAATATCGCGTGACAAAAGGAATTTGTATCGTATGTGAATGGTTCATTCGATCACTAAGTCATCGTTGAATATGTGGGAGCCATTATGGATCTCCAGATCCCGCTATTGGTTATTGGTCGGAGTGAGTACTCAACCATCTCCGCATAGTTCACGAACCGTAGGGTGACACACTTAAAGTTGGATGTTGAAATGGTAGTACTTGAATATGGAATGGAGTTGGAATATTTGTTCGGAGTCCCGGATGAGATCCCGGACATCACGAGGAGTTCCGGAATGGTCCGGAGAATAAGATTCATATATAGGATGTCATTTTATGTGAAATAAAATATCGCGGAAGGTTCTATGGAAGGTTCTAGAAGGTTCTAGAAAAGTCCGGAAGAAACCACCAAGGAAGGTGGAGTCCACATGGGACTCCACCTCCATGGCCGGCCAACCCTAGTGGGGGAGGAGTCCCAAGTGGACTCCCTTAGGGGGCCGACCACCCCCATATGGGAGGTGGAACTCCCACCTTTGGTGGGAGTCCTAGCTTGGCTAGGTTTCCCCTCCCTATGGAAGGTTTTTGGTTCGGGTCTTATTCGAAGACTTGGAGACCAACTCTTGGGGATCCACCTATATAATGAGGGGCCAAGGGAGGGGGCAGGCCACCCCAAGACCACAAGCTGGCCTCCCCCCTTGAAGTGGCCGGCCACCCCCTCCCAAACCCTAGCCGCCCCCTCTCCTCCATAGCTCCCGCGTGCTTTAGCGAAGCTCCGCCGGAGTCCTCCACCGCCACCGACACCACGCCGTCGTGCTGTCGGATTCAAGAGGAGCTACTACTTCCGCTGCCCGCCGGAACGGGAGGTGGACGTCGTCTTCATCAACAACCGAACGTGTGACCGAGTACGGAGGTGCTGCCCGTTCGTGGCGCCGGAACCGATCGTGATCAAGATCTTCTACGCGCTTTTGCAAGCGGCAAGTGAACGTCTACCGCAGCAACAAGAGCCTCATCTTTTAGGCTTTGGAATCTCTTCAAGGGTGAGACTCGATACCCCTCGTTGCTACCGTCTTCTAGATTGCATCTTGGCTTGGATTGCGTGTTCGCGGTAGGAAATTTTTTGTTTTCTATGCAACATTATCCTACAGTGGTATCAGAGCCGTGTCTATGCATAGATGGTTGCACGAGTAGAACACAATGGTTTTGTGGGCGTTGATGCTCTTGTTATCTTTAGTTGAGTACTTTGCATCTTTATGGCATAGTGGGATGAAGCGGCTCGGACTAACTTTACATGACCGCGTTCATGAGACTTGTTCCTCGTTCGACATGCAACTTGTATTGCATAAGAGGCTTTGCGGGTGTCTGTCTCTCCTACTATAGTAAAGATTCAATTTACTCTTCTATTGACAACATTAGTATCAACGTTGTGGTTCATGTTCGTAGGTAGATTAGATCTATATCGAAAACCCTAAACCACGTAAAATATGCAAACCAAATTAGAGAGCGTCTAACTTGTTTTTGCAGGGTTTGGTGATGTGATATGGCCATAATGTGATGATGAATATGTATGAGATGATCATTATTGTATTGTGGCAACCGGCAGGAGCCTTATGGTTGTCTTTAAATTTCATGTTGAGTAGTATTTCAAAGTAGTTGTAATAGTTGCTACATGGAGGATAATCATGAAGACGGCGCCATTGACCTTGACGCTACGCCGACGATGATGGAGATCATGCCCGAAGATGATGGAGATCATGTCCGTGCTTTGGAGATGAAGATCAAAGGCGCAAGACAAAAGGGCCATATCATATCACATATGAACTGCATGTGATGTTAATCCTTTTATGCATCTTATTTTGCTTAGATCGCGACGGTAGCATGATAAGATGATCCCTCACTAAAATCTCAAGATAATAAAGTGTTCATCCTTAGTAGCACCGTTGCCAAGACTTGTCGTTTCGAAGCATCTCGTGATGATCGGGTGTGATAGAATCAACAAGTGCATACAACGGGTGCAAGACAGTTTTGCACATGCGGATACTAAGGTGGCCTTGACGAGCCTAGCATGTACAGACATGGTCTCGGAACACGTGATACCGAAAGGTAGAGCATGAATCATATGGTTGATATGATGAACACTTTGAGTGTTCGCCATTGAAATTACACCTTCTCTCGTGATGATCGGACTATGGTGTGGTGGATTTGGTTCGTGTGATCACTAAGACAATGCGAGGGATATTGTTTTGAGTGGGAGTTCACCTAGATTTTTAATTATGTTGAATTAAAATTTGAACTCAATTTGTCATAAACTTAGTCTAAACTATTGCAAATATATGTTGTAGAGATGGCGTCCCCAATCAATTTTAACCAGTTCCTAGAGAAAGAAAAGCTTAAGAGCAACGGTAGCAACTTCACCGACTGGTTCCGTCATGTGAGGATCTTCCTCTCTCGCGGAAATCTGCAATATGTGCTTGATGCACCGCTAGGTGACCCTCCCGCGAAACCGAAACCGATGAAGTAAAAGCTGTTTACGCGACTCGGAAAACTCGGTACTCTCAAGTTCAGTGTGCCATCTTATGCAGTCTGGAATCCGATTTTCAAAAACGTTTTGAGCACCACGATCCTCATGAGTTGATGAAAGAGTTGAAGACTATTTTTGAGACTCATGCGGCCGTGGAATGCTATGAAGCATCGAAAAAAAAATTCAGCTGCATGATGGAAGAAGGTAGCTCTGTTAGTGAGCACATGCTCGCCATGACCGAGCATGCGAAGAAACTCAGTGACTTGGGAATAGTGATTCCTAACAGACTGGGGATTAATCGTGTCCTTCAATCACTGCCACCAAGTTACAAGAACTTTGTGATGAACTACAATATGCATAACATGAACAAGGAGTTACCTGAACTCTTTGGCATGCTAAAAGCTGCTGAGATTGAGATCAAGAAAGAGCACCAAGTGTTGATGGTCAACAAGACCACCAATTTCAAGAAACAGGGCAAGTCTAAGGGAAAATTCAAGAAGGGTGGCAAGAAAGCTGCCACGCCTCCTATGAAACCTAAGAACGGCCCTAAGCCTGATGCTCGAGTGCTATTACCGCAAGGAGAAGGGACACCGGAAGCTTAATTGCTCCAAGTATCCGGCTGATCCGAAGAGCGGCCTTGTCAAGAAGAAGAAAGAAGGTATATCTCGATATACATGTTATAGATGTTTATCTCACTGGTTCTCGTTCTAGTACCTGGGTATTTGATACTGGTTCGGTTGCTCATATCTGTAACTCGAAACATGAACTAAAGAATAAACGAAGACTACTGAAAGATGAAGTGACAATGTGCGTTGGAAATGGATCCAAAGTCGATGTGATCGCTGTCGGCACACTTCCTCTACATCTAACTTCGGGATTAGTTTTAAGCCTAAATAATTGTTATTTTGTACCCGCGTTGAGCATGAACATTATATCTGGATCTTGTTTAATGCAAGACGGTTATTGATTCAAGTCTGAGAATAATGGTTGTTCTATTTTTATGAATAATATCTTTTATGGTCGAGCACCACAAAAGAATGGCTTATTTCTGTTAGATCTCGATAGTAGTGATACGCATATACATAACATTGATGCTAAGCGAATTAAATTGAATGATAATTCTACTTATATGTGGCATCGTCGTCTTGGTCATATTGGAGTGAAACGCATGAAGAAACTCCATACCGATGGATTACTTGAATCACTTGACTTTGAGTCACTTGATAGATGCGAAGCATGTCCGATGGGAAAAATGACTAAGACTCCATTTTCTCGGTATGATGGAGCGAGCTACCGACTTATTGGAAATCATACATACCGATGTGTGCGGACCAATGAGCGTAGCATCGCGCGGTGGTTATCGTTATGTTCTAACCTTCACGAGATGATCCGAGTAGATATGGGTATATCTATTTCATGAAACATAAATCCGAAACTTTCGAGAAGTTTAAGGAATTCCAAAGTGAAGTAGAAAATCAACGTAACAAGAAGATCAAATTTCTACGATCTGATCGTGGAGGTGAATATCTGAGTTATGAGTTTGGCATACATTTAAAGAAATGCGGAATACTTTCACAATTGACACCGCCGGGAACACCTCAACGTAATGGTGTGTCCGAACGTCGTAATCGAACTCTCTTAGATATGGTTCGTTCTATGATGTCTCTTACTGATTTGCCGTTATCATTTTGGAGTTATGCATTAGAGACAGCCGCATTCACTTTAAATAGAGCACCATCAAAATCCGTAGAAACGACACCGTATGAATTATGGTTTAATAAGAAACCTAAGTTGTCGTTCCTGAAAGTTTGGGGTTGCGAAGCCTATGTAAAGAAGTTACAACCGGACAAGCTAGAACCCGAAGCGGAGAAATGCGTCTTCATAGGATACCCTAAGGAAACTATAGGGTATACTTTCTATCACAAATCCGAAGGCAAAATATTTGTTGCTAAGAACGGAACCTTTCTTGAGAAAGAATTTCTCACTAAAGAAGTGACTCGGAAGAAAAGTAGAACTCGATGAGATTGATGAATCTATACTCGTTGATCGGAGTAGCGCAAGACCGGAAGTTGTACCTGTACCGCCTACACCGGCAACAGAGGAAGCTAATGATAATGATCATGAAACTTCGAACGAGGAAACTACTGAACCTCGCAGATTGACAAGGGAACGTACCACTCCTGATTGGTTTGATCCTTGTCTAAATGTCATGATTGTGGATAACAATGATGAGGACCCTGCGACGTATCAAGAAGCGATGATGAGCCCAGATTCCAACAAATGGCAAGAAGCCATGAAATCCGAAATGGGATCCATGTATGATAACAAAGTATGGACTTTGGTAGACTTACACGATAGCCGAAAGGCTGTTGAGAATAAATGGATCTTCAAGAGAAAAACAGATGCCGATGGTAATATTACTCGTCTATAAAGCTCGACTTGTCGCAAAGGGTTTCCGACAAATTCAAGGAGTTGACTACGATGAGACTTTCTCACTCGTAGCGAAGCTAAAATCTGTGAGGATTTTGTTAGCAATAGCTGCATTTTTCGATTATGAGATTTGGCGAGATGGATGTCAAAACGGCGTTCCTTAATGGAGACATTGAGGAAGAGTTGTATATGGTACAACCCAAAGGTTTTGTCGATCCTAAAAATGCCGACAAAGTATGCAAACTTCAGCGTTCAATCTATGGACCGAAGCAAGCATCGAGAAGTTGGAACCGACGCTTTGATAAGGTGATCAAAGACTTCGGGTTTATACGAGTGTCATGGAGAGGCCTCGTATTTACAAGAAAGTGAGTGGGAGCTCCGTAGCATTCCTGATATTATATGTAGATGACATATTATTGATTGGGAATGATATAGAACTATTAAGCGATGTTAAAGGTTATTTGAATAATAGTTTTTCAATGAAAGACCTTGGTGAAGCATCGTATATATTAGGCATCAAGATTTATAGAGATAGATCAAGACGCCTAATAGGGCTATCACAGAGTACATATCTCGGACAAGATTCTAAAGAAGTTTAGAATGGACGAAAGTAAGAAAGGGTTCTTACCTATGTTACCAGTGCAAGGTCTTGAGTAAGACTCAAGGACCGGCTACGGCGAAGAAAGAGAAAGGATGAGTAATATCCCCTATGCCTCGGCGATAGGATCTATCATGTATGCCTTGCTATGTACTAGACCGGATATAGCACATGATGTTAGTTTGACTAGCAGATATCAAAGTGATCCAGGAATGGAACACTCGGACAGCGGTCAAGAATATCCCGAAGTACTTGAAAAGAACTAAGGATATGTTTCTTTGTTATGGAGGTGACCAAGAGCTCGTTGTAAATGGTTACACCGATGCAAGTTGGAACACCGATCCCGATGACTCTAAGTCACGGTCCGGGTACGTGTTTATATTGAATGGTGCTGCAATGAAGCTGGGCAAGCTCGAAGCAAGTGCACGGTGGCGAAGTCTTCAACGGAATCGAGTACATAGCGGCTTCGGAGGCTTCATCGGAAGCGGTATGGATGAAGAGGTTCATTGTAGAGCTCGGTGTGGTTCCTAGTGCATTGGACCCATTAATCATTTACTGTGATAACATGGTTGCCATCGCCAATGCACAAGAGCCAAGGTCACACAAGAGGCTGAAGCATATCAAGCTGCGTTACCACTCGATTCGCGAGTACATCGAAGATGGAGAAGTAAAGATTTGCAAAGTACACACTCGATCCGAATGTAGCAGATCCGTTGACTAAAGCTCTCCCTAGGGCAAAGCATGACCAACACCAGAATGCCATGGGTGTTAGGTATATTACAATGTAATCTAGATTATTGACTCTAGTTAAAGTGGGAGACTAAAGGAGATATGCCCTAGAGGCAATAATAAAGTGGTTATTATTTATATCTCTATGTTTATGATAAATGTTTATATGTCATGCTATAATTGTATTAACCGAAACATTAGTACATGTGTGATATGTAGACAACAAGAAGTCCCTAGTATGCCTCTTAAACTAGCTTGTTGATTAATGGATGATTAGTTTCATAATCATGAACATTGAATGTTATTAATAACAAGGTTATATCATTATATGAATGATGTAATGGACACACCCAATTAAGCGTAGCATAAGATCTCGTCATTAAGTTATTTGCTATAAGCTTTCGATACATAGTTACCTAGTCCTTATGACCATGAGATCATGTAAATCACTTATACCGGAAAGGTACTTCGATTACATCAAACACCACTGCATAAATGGGTGGTTATAAAGGTGGGATTAAGTATCCGGAAAGTATGAGTTGAGGCATATGGATCAACAGTGGGATTTGTCCATCCCGATGACGGATAGATATACTCTGGGCCCTCTCGGTGGAATGTCGTCTAATGTCTTGCAAGCATATGAATAAGTTCATAAGAGACCACATAACACAATACGAGTAAAGAGTACTTGTCAGGAGACGAGGTTGAACAAGGTATGGAGTGATACCGAAGATCAAACCTCGGACAAGTAAAATATCGCGTGACAAAAGGAATTGGTATCGTATGTGAATGGTTCATTCGATCACTAAGTCATCGTTGAATATGTGGGAGCCATTATGGATCTCCAGCATCCCGCTATTGGTTATTGGTCGGAGTGTGTACTCAACCATGTCCGCATAGTTCACGAACCGTAGGGTGACACACTTAAAGTTGGATGTTGAAATGGTAGTACTTGAATATGGAATGGAGTTGGAATATTTGTTCGGAGTCCCGGATGAGATCCCGGACATCACGAGGAGTTCCGGAATGGTCCGGAGAATAAGATTCATATATAGGATGTCATTTTATGTGAAATAAAATGTCGCGGAAGGTTCTATGGAAGGTTCTAGAAGGTTCTAGAAAAGTCCGGAAGAAACCACCAAGGAAGGTGGAGTTCACATGGGACTCCACCTCCATGGCCGGCCAACCCTAGTGGGGGAGGAGTCCCAAGTGGACTCCCCCTTAGGGGGCCGGCCACCCCCCATATGGGAGGTGGAACTCCCACCTTTGGTGGGAGTCCTAGCTTGGCTAGGTTTTCCCTCCCTATGGAAGGTTTTTGGTTCGGGTCTTATTCGAAGACTTGGAGACCAACTCTTGGGGATCCACCTATATAATGAGGGGCCAAGGGAGGGGGCCGGCCACCCCATGACCACAAGCTGGCCGCCCCCTTGAAGTGGCCGGCCACCCCCTCCCAAACCCTAGCCGCCCCCTCTCCTCCATAGCTCCCGCGTGCTTTAGCAAAGCTCCGCCGGAGTTCTCCACCGCCACCGACACCACGCCGTCGTGCTCGTCGGATTCAAGAGGAGCTACTACTTCCGCTGCCCGCTGGAACGGGAGGTGGACGTCGTCTTCATCAACAACCGAACGTGTGACCGAGTACGGAGGTGCTCGCCCGTTCGTGGCGCCGAACCGATCGTGATCAAGATCTTCTACGCGCTTTTGCAAGCGGCAAGTGAACGTCTACCGCAGCAACAAGAGCCTCATCTTGTAGGCTTTGGAATCTCTTCAAGGGTGAGACTCGATACCCCCTCGTTGCTACCGTCTTCTAGATTGCATCTTGGCTTGGATTGCGTGTTCGCGGTAGGAAATTTTTTGTTTTCTATGCAACGTTATCCTACATCTACATCTATCTCAACTAGCAACGCAGGGATAAATTCACTTTGCATACCTAAAAGGACCAAAGAGAATTTCAGAATTTGTATTGGTCATGGGCCAAGGGCCCAACACCGAATTCCAATAATCCCCCATAAAGTCTCATTGGCACATCACACCATTATGTTCTAGTACATTGTTTATATATAAGTGTGTAGTGGAGACTGTTAAGTTGAACTTCCACTTAAAACTTTATATTACACTAGCTTGCAACTTATATAGTGGACTATTTTGAACTACAAGTTTTCTACGCACTAGCTTCACCCAAATCCTAGATCGATATAGGGCTTCCGCGAGGCTTCCACACGGTTTGAAGCTTATGCGTCATTCTCCAGGTCCTTTTATGAGTTTATTAGAGAGCAAAATCTCTAGATTGCAATGTTTAACAATCATACTCATATAGGTGTATTCTTCAGAAGATGTTCTGCAGGGCAACGTCTTCACTTAAATAAGCCACTTAGACACATCAAGATAAATATCAACATGTCATGAAAATTAGGAGAGTATTTCATCTTCACGAAGAGGTAAATTTGTTGGAGATAGTGCCCTAGAGGAAAATAATAATGATTATTTATTATTTATATCTCAAAATGTTCATAATAGTTTCTTGCCATGCTATAATTGTATTAAGCGGCATTGATACATGTCTGGTATTGTAAACAAACAAGGGTCCCTTGCAAGTACACATGTATGAGCTAGCTCATTATGGTCAATCGTTGATCGAGGTCTCCCTGTCATGGACACACATGTTCATTGACAATGAGGTCATGTCATTAGATGAATGATATGATGGACATACCAAATATATAATGATTGTAACGCGATAAAAGACATATCAAGTTCTAGATTACGATGTTTATGAAAGCGTAGTGACCTAATCCTTAGATCGTGAGATCATATCTAATCACTATCACCGGCGGCTTTTTTGACATCATCAATCCCTACATTGTAATAGGATGTTCATAAAGGTGTTGCTCAGGTATTCTGATGGGATGGGTTGAGGCGTATGTATCAATAGTGGCATTTGTTCATCCGCGTGACATAGAGATATAAAGGGACCACTAGGTGAGATTACATCCATAAAGCTATGCAACGTATGCCTAGGTCATGAGGATGGAATCACACGGAACGAGTTGAATAAACCTTGCATGTAACAAGATCGAACTAAGTATGACGATACTGATGATCATGTCTCAGAAAAATGCCAGTATCGAGGAACAAAGGGAATATGACTCAACGTAATGGTTCAAACGACGATCATATATATCTTCGTGGAATACATAGGGATCATTATGGTTATCCAGACCCCCTAGTGATCATTGAAGTGATCGAGAGCTATATCGACCATGCCTGTGTTATTCCCAAACGTACACTAGTACATATGGGGCTTCATTGACGGTCTGGGGCTGACGTTTGAGAAATCCGAACGATTGTCTTTTTTATGACGATACGGTGTTTTCGCGTCACAGATGGCGTTTTGGGCCGCTCGGCCTGAAAAATTAGTGACGGGCGAGGTCGAAACGTCAACGATGTGACACCGCCCTCGCCCACGTCAGAAAGGGAGTGCTCAAGAATTATCCACTTCATAGGCTTAAATTCGGGCGCTCGTGTGGCGCGGCGCCAGCAACCGCATACTGCACGGAAAGAGGTGTAGTAGTCGAGGTCATCCGTGGACAAGGAGATGTCGCCGATCTTCTTGATGAGGTCGTTGGGAAGATCGCGCCAGTCCACATCATTACCCATACCTTGGAGATGGCCGGCCATGGCTGTACGAGGATTTTCTTATGTTAATCGGTCGGTGAATGGAGAGTCGTGGTGGAAATGCTTCCCGAGGAACTGCTTAATAAAGGGACCTTGGAAAGTTGAAACGTTGAAGTAGTGTGAAAGTGGAAAGTTGAACCACTACAGTTGTGTGAAAGCGTCTGTAGCAACCGAACCGGCTTAATATTTTTTATGTTATCCGCCGTGCGCCACAGAGTTCAATAATTCCTGAGGCAACATTATCTCCTACAAACGATCTGCAAAGAACTACGAATATTCAGAGATAATAGAAAACTGCAGTACTAACTACATGTCAATCTCTCATCGCATTCTTGTTGGCTTCCTCTCCTCTCTTTCTCTAAACACTCATAGCAAATTAGCAGTTCATATCACTATTCACTACAACAGCTCTAACACGACCAGAAAATCTATGCATAGTGTGTAGCTGGGCAGATAAGTTCAGCAAAGAGCTCATACGCGACGCGGGCGAGGACGCCGCTCGGCCAGAGCTCCTACCCGATGCTGGCGAGGACGACGCCGCTCGGCTAGAGCTCCTACGCGAAGCTGTCCTAAGAGGACGACACTCGACCAGAGATTCTATGCGCCACTGGTAAGGACGACGCCGCTCGGCTAGAGCTCCTAGCTACGTGAAGCTGGCGAGGACGCCGCTCGGCCAGACATCCCACCTCGATGGTGCAATCCTCCTGGCGCCGGCTAACTAGTTTATACGTTGTTCGGACGCTCGGCCAGACCTCCCACCCCGACGGTGCATTTATGTTTTCTTTGGATGCACGATGACCACACTCAGGTTTGCCTCCCATGGACACAGAAAATGATGCTATGGGGCATGTCCTTGTGGACATAGTCACTGACCGGATCGATGCCACCAATCTCATGGATGTTGAAGGCCAGGGAACTCCTCACCTTGCTCAACATGATGAGGCTACCCTGCCTAGTAATGGGGTTAAAGGCATGTTTGATGTATTTTGCCTATGTCTTCCATATTTTATCTGTAGTATCATCATTATTACCTCACAAGTTGTCTATATGTGTAGTGGGAAGGAAAAAAAACGTGGGAGAAGTACTGAGCAGATTGTACCGATCACCGGCAGGAAAACTGCCAGTGGTCATTCCAAAAGGCAGGATAAGGCCAGTGTCAGCTATAATCGCTGCAAAGTTTGCAACTTAATGTTACAAGACTATCAAGAACCATGTGCATGTGCGTTCGCACTGGAGAGGAAGTACAGGGGGACACTAGGCTCCTCTCTGACTATTACCACAGAGTTGGGGTAAGTATATACTATAGGCCCTTTGCCCGACTGTAATGTTTATATACAACTGATTTAAGAGATTTCCATTCTTATGCATGTTCTTTCATGTCATTACTCTCTAGGTAAAGTTTGATATGGATATAAATGCTTCACCAGTAAAAGAAACATGTAGGAGGTATCTTCAGATAGGTGTTAAGCATCAATGACATGTCCTTAAAAGAAAGTACTTCGATTGCCTTCCTCTCTGTGATGTGCCGAAAGAAAGCCCCGTCAGTTCGATGAATGACGTTGAGTGGAACGAGCTTGTGCAGCACTGGATGGATCCCAAGATTAAGGTCAGTTCCTTACAAAATTGAAGATGTTGCATTGTACATGCTTATGGATGTTGAAGTGGATAGGTGAATTGCCTAGAATTTTTCATCAGTTTGGACTTTTTGGTTTCCACTGGCTAGTGCATTAAGTTTAATAATGAGTACTATTACTAACTATACCTTCCATTTCAGGAAATCAGTAATCAAAACAGAGAAAACCGTGCTAAGGTTCTTTACCATCACACTACTGGGCCACACAGCTATGAAGCTTACCTGGAGAGCCTGGTAAGTCAAGACTTGTCAACAGATAACCGTGATTGATGTTTCCCGTTAGATTGCTATATAAGTTTATTTTTCGCCCAATGCATGTGCTAGATATTTCTTGTTCAATAGCACTTATTGTATTGTATGTATTTGACAATAACATGTTTGGGTATCGAATTGTGATATTATTTTTATGATTGTGACTTTCTAATGTATTTGAAAATAATGTGATGAACAGTTGAACTAAATTCCTATTTTGGTAGCCACTGCGTCTATGACCTTTCATGTGCATTGTTGCTAGCACAAACTGTAGTTTATGTGTGGATGCAAACTGTTTTATTACCATATCCTAATAGAACCTTTAAGAAGGCCTCGTAATATTTGCCATTTTCAAGGGGGAGAAGTACAACGACAAAGAACTCGGTCCTTTGGATATGTTCAAGGAGTGCCACTCTAGCCGACATACGGGTTTCTCCACCCCGACTAAGAATGCAATTGTAAGGCAGCTTTCAAACAGTCATCACTAATGTGAAGGTTATATTATGTTGCATCTCATAACCATGTTTCTTTGTAAAACAAGGCTGAGATGGAACATGAGCTGTCTGTGCCAACATCTGATGGAGGATGCAAGACTGAGGTTGTACACGATGTCATGTCAAAGAAAATCTCCCAACCTACTTTTCTTCAAAACGTGGGGGTTGTCCATCAGCCCTCTCAGCCTTGTCGAGTCAGAAAGAGCAAGCTTGCTGCAAAACTGGAGAGAGAAGAGTAGAATTATAGAGCTGTGCGATACTATTCAGATCCAGAAATCTAAAATTGATCAGATGGCCAGCAAGACAAAAGAAAAGGAAAAGATGCAGAGTTGGGTGTTTGCAAAGCTTGGGAAGTTGCTCACGTCCTTCGAAAAAATCGAGCAGCTGTCTATGACTTCGTAATCTTGATTACATCGTGAACATGTGGGATGTTCGACGCTTGAACTTTTATTTTGATGTTGCGTTTGTCCATGGGGGACTAATGTGATGACTTTGAACTGTTATGTTAGTGCTTCTGTGCACGCTGAATCAGATCTTACGTTATTGTATGTCTGTAACCCAGTAACGTTGTATGTAATCCATTATGTATGCATGTAACCCAGTAACGATGCCTGTAATCCAGTAAGTATGCATGTAATTAATTTTATATCCCTTTCAGTTGTTTCATAGCTCTCATGGGCCATATCATTTGTGTTGGGCCAAAACATAAAAGGGCTTTTATTGGGTCGTTGATCGTACTAGCGCTCTGTCGGCAAATCGGGCCGTCTAGCCCAATTTGCATGCAGGACCCAATTATGTGAGCCCACGTGTCACCTTTGGTAACAACCTAACACTAAACCCTAACCCTAACGCTAAATCCTAACCCAAACCCTAAACCGCGTGGTAGACGTCTATCCGTCCACGCGGCTAGCTTTTATTTTTCAACGTGTCCAGCCTTTATTCGCCACAATGTAGGAAATGAATAGGCGATGTGTCCAACTTCTATTGGTCCACGCGGCGTGCTCGCAAAGCCGACACGTGTCCTTGTCTGACACTTTCTGTGCCGACACACGTCCTTGTATGATTGGACCAAGTGTCCGCGATTTACGGGTAAATATTTTGATCAATGGGTGTCAGGTGTCAGCACCGGAATGGGCCTCGAGCGATCCACGTGGACGCTGATGTCACCCAACTGGACTGACAGCTCAATCATTGTCTTGCTAGATCAATCATTGGACCGACAACTCAATGATTGGTCTGACACGATGGTCTCGATCGGGGAGGCAGCCACATGACGGTTATGCCCGTCACGGCGTACCGGGCAGGTTGGGCTTTGGGTGTGGGCTAGACCGTCACAGATCCATGACAGGACGATCTAACTGTCAGTCTGGCCATCTGTGACGCGAGGTCCGCCACGGTCCTGCAAACCATCAGGATGAGGTCTCCATGACGGATTTTGGCCATTCGCTGACGAACTAAAATCGTTATGGACTAGCAAATTGTTACTAGTGGTAGAGTAACACACTTCAGGGTTAAAAAAAACTAAAGATAGTTTTGGAATCATCAGAATTGAGAGAGAAATGCACAAAAGAGTTCCGGGTGGGGGGGGGTATCCGAAGGCTGTTCGGAGAAGTCCGGAGGTATCCCGGTGATGATGTTGGGACTCCAAGAGCAGAGTGTCATAGTAAGTGAGGCTTTTTCCCCACAAGGGTGACTCGAGGGTTTATATCGAACTCTCGGGGAATTGACTCAGAGGTGTCTCTTTTCCTCTTCTTTTAGCAATCTGCAAAGTAAATTATTGCCTTGTGTCCGCAACTCCACCGTGTAGTTTTCAAGCACAAGGTTTCGTATTAGTAATTGTAGATAAATGAAGTAGTAAAAGTAAAGTAAAGTAAATAAACAATGTAAACTAAGTAAAAGCAATAAAGAGATAGTTGTTTTTTCGGTTTTGTGTGTGATTAAGTAAACAAAATATTTTTGTATTTTCGGATTAAAAGTGCTACAAGTAGAAAGTAAGCTAAATGCAATGGAAATGTGTTTCTTATCATTAAAATTGGACCGGGTGATGGCTGCAAGTGCACAGACCAATTGTAACTAGTTTCAAAGTAAGAGTACCGAACCACTGAGAGTTGTTGGTAGAGGTCTTAATGCCCGTCGCTACTATTATCTAGAGAGTACTTGCAAGTTATTCTAATTCCAAGATAACGTATATAAAGGTTGTTTTATGTTGATAGCAAAAGTAAACAAAAACGAAGAAATAAACTAATGTAACTGAGAGCAGTGAGTATGGTTGTGGGAATGACAATATGGCTAAGGTGTTCTCGGGGATTGTTGGTTCCACCACTAGAATTAACTAAGAACACAAATTAGATAATCTATATCTTTGTTTTCGTTGTGTGTGGGAAAGGCTCGATATTGGAATATGTATCTCATAACATATCCCTGAATAACCACCGCGACGACCTTCATCAAGACACCAATTGATCCATCACAATTAAGGGATTACCCCGTGGTTATTTGTGAAGCATGGCGATTCCCTTATTACCCCCTTCTTCCATATAATAATGCACCGCACACGGTATATCACTTCCCGCAGTATGCACTACCATACTTCCGAAGGTAGTTTCCTCTCATGACCAAAGGAAAATATTATATGGACGACATCATGTAATATAACAAGATAAAACTAACACACAATCAGAGTACAAAGCCATAAATCATCTTTATTCATATCATAATATAGCTAGGGTTTCTCCATCTCTCCCCAAGAACAAAGGAACTACTCACACATGAAGGCAATCAACATTATCTTAAACATATGAAATGCATATGGCCGTGCAATTGAATACAGGATGAGATCCACACTAGGGATTGGATTACAACCAAGTAAACGAAAGGGGATCAGTGTTAGAGATGGTGTTGATGATGATGATGATGTAGATCGGTGTTGAAGCCTTGAAGATCCAAGTCCCTTCTCCTCTTAAGTGGTGGTGATGGATGAGATATTGTGGAGGTGGCGGCCATGGAGTCCTCCAAGGCGGCAGGGCTCCGCCGTGGAGGTATGTGGTGATGGGGGGTCTCTCCCTTGGCTCTTCCCCTCTTTATATAGGCATAGGGGGTCTCCAATATCCCCTCCCACGCTGCCTATGACCTAAGGAAGGTCTAGAAACAAACGTGGACGGACTATGTGAAGAAACGTGTCCAGAAAGGCATTTTCCGCGCATCCAGGCCCATTGTACCTGCCCGTACCGATGGTCACTGAAGTTACTGGTTGCTTTCGTATTTTGTCCGACATTTCCTTATTCCAACTCCGATTTGAGTGTTCCTAGGCTCGTTGAACTCTTATGGACGAGGGCTACAACAGCATGGTCTTAGATCTTTATTTTGAGATGATGGAAAAAAATTCACTTTTTCCACTCCTCAAATGACTAAGTCTTCACTTTTTCCACTCCTCAAATGACTAAGTCTGGTGCCCACAGCTCTTCAATATTTCCCTCTCTTGATCTTTTTTGCCTTGATTTATCCATTGTTGTCCATTACACCTAAAATTATGTAAAAAACAAGGAAAATATAATAAAATCCTACTAAAACAACTAAATATGTGATGGTCATATGAAAGTGAACAAGAACTCGTAAGTATGCAAAATAAGCATAGGTGTATCTAGCTGGAGCATGAAATGAGTGACAATATGAGTAATAGTATACTTAAAGACCTCAGTAACATATTGCTAAATTTCGAGCTATCATCGGGGCTCATGGGTTCACTTGTCTACTCTTTTTTTAAGTTGTAGTGGATAATAACAATTCATCAATGAGATAATATAGGTGGAACTTCAATATGTGTTTGATAAGCATTCATATGGGCATCACGTCCTAACATAGATATGATGCAGCACATCTCTCTTATGCTCCACAATAAAGGGAAAACTCCAAGCAGTCTTGTATTAAGAATTAACAGAGCATCGTGTTAAGTACTTTGACATGATGTTTGAATATCAAATATGCTACCTTGAGCAAACAAGATTTTCACTTTTTGACATGATAAACATAGCACATGTATTCACTTTATCCTTAGTGAGGCAGCAACAGAAAAGGTAAAACCTTAATAGATCATGATTTTTTGTCACTATTCAATTACTAAAACCATGCTACTGATCCATCTAATACACACATCTCCCCACACATGTTCTTGCATACAAGTTGGACCAGAACAAGCACTTAAGAACGGGGTACATTATATGCATCTATCAATACATCTTACACATAATAGATTCGAATCTCACATCACAATATCATAGAATAAAGATCCACTACATAGGAATTACATATATGACCCATGTTGGCAGCTCATATGGTACTAAGATCTATGAAGAACAAGAGACAAATAGATCAAGCTACTGCCAAAACCCAAAGTACAGAGGTGGACTACACCCCCTTCATCATGGTGTTGATGTGGAAGACGTTGGAGAAGGTGGCGATCCCTCCGGCGGCGGCTCCGGCGGAGTTTCCCCCTCCTATCTTCGTTGTTGTAGCCTCTGTTTTGGTGTTTTGGTGTTTCTACGGTGCCCTCCTCGAGGAAACCCTGGGGGTCATATATAGGGTTTTTAGGTCAAACTGAGTAAGTGGGTGAAAGAATCAGGCGAACCAGATGATCGATGGCGAAAAGAGACATGGTGGCGCGCCCTCCATTACTAGTGGTTCATAATACTTATGATTTATTTGATTACAGTGCCGCTTATTATTATGCATGCTTTGCCAAATCTGAAAGATATCACTTTATAATTTATTTGCTTATTGTTATTTTTTAATTAATGAACATTGTGAAACTTTGCATGATAACATAGAAGCAATGAAATAAACTCAAAATTTCATGTTAGTTTTATCACCTTTATGCTCGACGACGAGCATGTGTTAAGCTCGGGGATGTTGATGCATGTAAAATACATACATGAACTTTGTACTTTATTAACACATATTCCCACATATTTGTGACTTATATGATGTTATATCCATGTTTTATATTCATTTATTAGGATTTACCAATGACCCCCTTTATTTGAGTTATAACTCTGTAGAACATGAAACCCCTATTTTGTGTATTTTCCACTTTTATGGACCTATACGGAGTCAATTTGAGATAGAATTTCGGGGATGTCAATATTTCACCACGAGAAGCATTTGGAGCACCTGGAACTCACGAGGGAGGGCTTGAGGCCCAGAAGAGCATGGGTGGCGCGCCTAGTCTCTTCCACTTAATGAAGCCAGACTAAAAGTTTAGTTGGAAGAGTGAGAGAGTAAATGTGCATGTGCGACAGACGGGGAATATAAAGCTGAGAAAACGAGCAAGCCTTACACAGCCACTCACTAATCACGGTCATTAGTAGTACCACTTGTAGTAATTTTTGGAAAATTGGAGGCCCTATACGGTTGCACATTTTGCACATGTGCCCCATACGGGCCTGCTTGATTACAAACATGAATAATGATACTAGCTAAAATGCTCCCTTTGATCCAAATTAGTTGACTCAACTGGATGTGTCTAGCTAGATATGCACAAATTAATTGACTCAACTTTGTCTAGCTAGATACACTCGCTAGACAAAGTTGATTCAATTTGATTTGGATCGGAGGGACTCCTTTATTTTGACTCAAAGGTATATCGCTGCTGATTTTGATTGAATATAGAGGGGGGAAAGGTACAGGCATGACACGGAAACTGCACAACAAAAAGGAAAAAGCTAAAGCTAATAGCGAAAACACATTATATGAGATCAGAAAAATTACCCCAAGAAAGATGATTCCATTCATAAACTTCGCCTGACCGAGTTACAACAAATACAATACCCTTATGGATGATTGCATCGGAGTAGCCAAACGTTATGAACTGGTTATCAAGAACTGTCCATCTGCTAGAAGCAAAGTGAAGGATGGCAATTTTCGCGTCGAATATGGCAAGAACAGAGAAACTTGTATAATTTGAAGCAGCTATTGGAACTCGGCAAATAGCTATCTTCAGCAGTTGAAGATGTTGATTATTAGACTCGAACACAATTTTATCCGGGGGGCATTCAAAATCATGTATTGGTGGTAGAGGAATCCGGCGACCAGTGTACACATTAAAAAGCTCTCAATTCCAGGGGAAGCCAAGAAGGACGATCCAATCTCCATTTGCGCCTGCCCACATGCCCGTACCACCATCTGGAATAACGACATCGGAAGAGAGCCTGTCCAGCGGCGTCGGTTGGCACAAGATACCCTTGCACTCTTTCGCATCCTGTTGCTTGCACTTCTGCGCACCCTGCTGCTTGAACTTGACGCGGGAGAAGGGATTGTGCGCACGCGGTACCTCAGTTTGGTGAGTATGAAGAACACATGGCATGCCAAATGGCTGAGATGTGGGCAGAGCTACAATTTGTGTTGCTGAATCATGATAAAACTTGCATGAACTGATGAGGCTCGCGGCGGTGATGATACCGCATAGGGATGCGATTTCTTCAAGGGGGCCATCAGGAAACACCCAAGGATATCATTGATCGATCTCTCCATTGGAAGGATGCGGTCAGTGCACGTGCAAAGCACGTGTAATCTTTGAAAATAAATATCATAAAGTATTACATTATTTTTCGGAGGCAATGTGAAAGTAAAATTTAAACCTTTTCTTTTTTTGATAAAGGTGTAAACTTTTCCTACATTGATAAAAATATTTCGAAAACTAAATCTCCAGGAGAGGAAAAATTTATGATCCCAAATTGTAGTCAACAATTGCACGATTTCCTCCGTGTAAACTCTCTAAAAATAACTTCCTACTCTTCTAATTATGTGATTAATGCAAGAAGGTGGAGGTGTGCATGATCAGCTGGCTACCTTTCCGTTTGCATGTCCCGAGTAATTAGTGCCTACACGAAAATTACCTACCTAACTGAAGCGATCTTGAATGCTAATTGAAGGGAAATAAAAATACGGGAACTAGATTAGTGGCACTGAATTGAAAGATGATTGGGCTGAAAATGTTTTACCCTGAATAAACTGTTGGATGTAGTATTAGTGATCAAGATCTATTGGATCACCACACTCTAGGTATTTTTGTATTGTTATAGAAGATAAATCATGTTTGGATGATCTTGTGGAAATTATTTGGAACAATCTTTTTCTTCTCCTTTTGATTATTTTGACTCTTGAATAACATAAAGTAAGTAGGCAATACATGTGCTAGTCCTCCAACAAAAATAAAAAGATAAAACAGAACATAAAGTAAGGTTTTTAGCTATGTAATTCATGTCAAAAGTAATCATAAAGATGGGGCTCCACGTATCTCTTTATTACTTTGTTTTAGAGATACGCATGGTTCATGTGTCTAACCTCTTATAAGTAATTAGTGCCACATGCCATTTAGCCATTATCCAGCCACACCTCGTGCTACTCAACTTCATATTATCACATACCTTTCAGCATATTGTTTTAATCGAGTAATGCAAAGGGGTACCTCCGTGTCCCTTGTACAAAGGACCTAAGGAGATTTTTAACCTCCTTTATAGGCCATATATACCTGGAAGGTAGGAAAACATACATATGGGCATCCTCCCTAAAATTTTTTTTGTTTTCTTTTCTTTTCTCCTACTCCTACTCCTACTCCTACTAAAAACTTGTTTCTTTATTTTTATTTTCTTTTCCTTTTTTATAAATGCTATTGAGGATTCCTATGCTTAAAACTTCCATGATTAGGCATGAATTTGGTTGGCATCCAAATGCTCTTCTCTAACATATATGTATACTCTAGTGCTTTGTGATAACGCCATTTATATTGTGCGAGATGGCTATCAAGTAAACAAAAAACATGATAATCAACTCAAAGATAAGTGCAATGTTGAAAGGTGTTTCCCATGACAGCATGGTTCCTACCTAGCTTATTACTTATAATCTGTCAAATCCACAACTTCCATATCGGTGTTTTTTCCTTCCATACCTTACTTTTCTATGAGCTTGAAATTACACAAAAAGGATATTTTAAAAGAATTGAAGGCATAACACACATATTATACTTGGAATAGCAAGTGATATAGAGATAGGTATGGTGGGTGTTTGGTTTGAGCTGATTTTGATACAAGTCTATAAGCTTGTGTGAGGATTCATTTTTTACTTTTGGCTAGCAAGAGTTCTAAAAGCATGCAATAGTGTTCATAGTAAAATTCATTTATCATCAAACAATGATACTTAATGTTAAACATCTATGTATACTAGTAAGAAGTAGCACTAAATAGGGCACTCAGAAAATCATCATTCAGTAAATCATTTGAAACTAGTAATACCATGCATAACTAAAATTTCAGCTTTTTGTTGGCAATCCTCTTTTTCTTTTCATAACATGCAACTTATTTTAATTGAGGAATAGGAGAGTTTATTTCACTAGCTCTTTTATATGCATGTAAGTATCTTATCATGATGGTCTTATTTATCTAAAAGCAAAACTAGACACAAATAAAATAAAAGACGCTCCAAGTTTTTACGATAACTCTATGTTGCTAAAAAATAGAGTTTAGGGGTGTGCAAAACGAGATTTTCAAGATGATTCCACTAGGGTGCCTTGGGCATCCCCAATCTTATGGTATTCACCATTCTTGGATAGCTCTTAGTGTGGTGTTCCTCTATTCCCTATGAAAAAAAAACTTCAGCACAAAAATTTCCCGTTTCTTTTCTATGGGTGACATTAGTAGTACAAGAATAATATTCTTGATGCCATATTATTCAAAGATAAAATTATTCATTTATGAAACATGCAGAAAATAATTTCCTACACATTACCATCAAATTAAAAGATACAAGAAAAATAATTTTGAAACCCCAAAGAACGGTCCAACATTAAGAGGCAAAATCTATCAAAAACAATTAGCAGCAGCAAAACAAAAAAAAGTCGACCACTTAGACATGTCAAGAATTTAAGCCAATTGTTTTGCATATATAGAATAATTTTTTTGCAGCTACTGTGAATTTAATAATATTTTAGGAGTTACCAAAAAATCAGAAAAATCGTGCACTAAAAACTGCAACACAAAAATCAGCAACTCCAATTTGTTTCACAACTTAAAACATCCAAAAGAGTAAGTACTTGGTACTTTATTTAAAAACCGAGAGTAAACAAAAAAAGAAACCTTCTTGCAACAACAACAATGCAAAATAAAAACCAAAAATAAAAACATCTCGGTTGCCTCCCATAAAACGCTTTCTTTATATCCATATAGCTAGCCAATTATTTCGAGCCTCACCCTTTCATGGTGTTAACTAAGCACTCCCTATAGCGCATATTGCACAACCGGGAAACCACCGGGCCTGTGGTAGAGTGGGCCATGGAATTATCCGAGTTCGGCCTCTGCTTCTCTCACACTCAAGTCATCAAGAGCAAGGCATGTAGGGTTCCGTAGCACAAAATAAAAAATGCTACCAACAAGAACGAGTAGCCAAGATCTATTATATATAGATGTAAGGTGACGAAGGAGTTTCGGTGTTCATAACCTTGACGGATTACGTTCCGAACGAAACGTTGTTGAAGAAGGTAGAAAACGTTACGTTTCAACCGAAAGCGTTAGAGGTGAAGTGCTACAACTGGCAGCACCTCCGTAGTTCTCCAGTTGTATGGTGTAGAAGATGTCCACCAGGCTCCGGTCGAGCGAAGCAGCGGAAGAAGATGATCCGGGCTGAGGATCCAATAGAACGATTGCGTGCGTACGGTGGAGATCTCCAACCCTGTATGCTGGCTCCAAAACTCGGGAACCACACATGAGGGAGAGAGAGGCAATGAGCCAAGGGGATGAATGAGGAGAGGGGGTCTCCCCTCTTTTTATAGGGGAGGGGGAGGTGGAGCCTCCACCACATGCGCCTCCCCCTTGGCCTCCACCCCCTTGTAGGGTTTGGAGGGGGCGTCCCACCATGGGCCGCAGACCCCCTTCCCCTTTGGAGTTTGTGGTGCCCATCCCTATTGGACTGCCACATGGCCCAGCAGGGGGTTGACCTATAAATAATCCATTTTTATTATTTAATTCAATTAATTAAATACTAAAACTATTAATTAAGTCTCTGAACAATTCATCGACTCTAGAACTTCTTCTTATACCTCTCTGAAACAACTCTGGAGTTCTCTCTTATTATTTTTATGATCTTGAATCAAACCCTAAGCATCGTATACCCTTAAGCATGCCACCCTACGGTTCAGGAATGCGCATACATGATTGAGACACCTCTCCGATCAATTACTAACAACGGGATCTTGAATCACATGATGGCCCTATCGCTTTCCATTAATTAACCTTGTCGTTTGAACCTTAACATCTAGTCCAATTCCCTTTGTCTCACAGTACCTTGTTTGTCCGAGGTTTGATCTTCGGTATTTTGATACTTAGTTTGATATCGTTACCGAAAAACAATTTAATCGTTCATGTGATATCACATGCCCTTGACCTAGTCACATGCTTGCAAACTTGCAAGCTTCATAGATTTAATATCACCGAATAGACCCGGAGTACCTATCCATCATGCAGATGGAAAAATCCCGATCTTGATGCATAAGCCTAGCGTATCCTTTCGGAATACCAAATAGAAACCTTTATGATCACCTATTATGGTGTGACGGTTGATGCAATCAAGGCAGCCTCCGGTGGTACCGATTAGATATGATCCCACGGTCTAAGGAGTAGGTTACAACATTTCCTAGTTATTGCAATGTTGAACTTTGTGACTGGATCACACTAAAAAACCTATGTTGGGTGTGTGTCCATCACATCATTCATCCAATGAAATGACTCCATTATCAACTGGCATAAATGTCCATGTTCAGGAAATCTTGATCATGTATTAATCAATGGAGTAGTTTACAAAGGATATGGTTTTGTTTACATACCACACGTGTATTAATGTTTCCGTTTAATATAATTATAGCATGGCATAAAACTTATTATGACCATTACAAATATGACAATAGAACATCTTTATTATTTGCCTTTAGGGAATATATCCAACAATCTTCCACTTGCACTAGAATACAAATAAACTAATTACATCCGGCAAAAAACTAGCACGCATAGCCTCTTGGTGATGATGATGCTTTGGTTGTGGAAGAGGTTTCGTTAGTGGATCTGTAACATTGAGATCTGTATGTAGCTTGCAAATCTATACTTCATCATGATGAACATACTGACATATCACATGATAACACCGGAGGAATATGTTTGTCCATAAACTGAGACCTTGGTTTCTTTGCATTCGCAATGCCGCATTGATTCATGTCAAATGCATGCATGAAATTTGTACTTTATTATCATGAATTCCCACATATTTGCAACATATATGGTGATACCATGTTTTACATTGATTTATGGGGATTTGCCAATGATCCCCTTTGGATCCTTGGCATAGTGGTAAGAGCTGATGCCTTGTGACCAGGAGGTCACGGGTTCAAGTCATGGAAACAGCCTCTTGCAAAAATTGCAAGGAAAAACTGCGTACAATGAGCCAATGTGGTCCGACCCCTACCCGGACCCCGCACAAATCAAGAGCTTCATGCACCGTGCTTCCCTTTTACCAATGATCCCCTTTATTTGGTTTATAACTGTGCAGAACAGGAAAATCCTGTTTTGTGTATTTTTCACTTTCAGAGACCTATACAGAGTCAAATTGAGCTAGGATTTTGGGGACGTTATTTTTTCACCAGAAGAAGCAAGATGGGATTCTGGACCAGACCTTGAGAGGCCTGTGGGCCAAAAGAGGTGTGGTGGTGCACCCACCCTAGGCGTGCCACTCACTCTCTTTCAGCCGTAGATCATCCTATTCGCTTGATTCTTTCGCGAACCGACGTATTTTGATCTAAAACCACTATATATGACCCACGAGGGTTCTATGGAGGAGAGCGCCGCAAAAACACATAAACACGAAAAAGGAGGCTACAATAGAGAAGATTGAAGGGGGAAACTTCGTCGGAGCCACCGTCGGAGGGATCTCCACCTTCTCCAACGTCTTCATCATCATCAGTATGATCAAGGGGGAGTAGTCCACCTCCGGGTGGCAGTAGCTTGATCTATTTATCTCATGTTCTTAATATTTCTTAGTGCCATACCAACATGATTATGGTCATATATGTAATACCTATGTGGTGGATCTTTATTCTATGATATTGGGATATGAGATTTGACTCTACTTTGTGTAAGATGTATTGATAGATGCATATTATGTACCCCATTCTTAAGTATTGGTTCTGATCCAACTTGTTTCCAAGAGCGTGTGTGGGGTGATGTGTGTGTTAGATGAAATAACATGGTTTTAGTGATTCGATAGTGACAACAAATTCATGATCTTTTATGGCTCTGCTTTTTTCCTTTGCTATCTCACTAGGGATAAAGTGAATGCATGTGCTATGTTCGTCACTATTTTAAACCAAAAATAAAAAATATTTATTGATCTTATTTGCACACAAAACCCCAAAACAAAGAAACATTTACCATTTTTACTTAGTTTACTTTACTTGTTTAGTTTGCTTTACTATCATTACTACTTTATTTTACTTTTACTTACATGAAACCTTGTGCTTGACAACCACATGGTGGAGTTGGCGACACAAGGCTTCATTTTATTTTGTAGGATTGCTATAAGAAGAGAGCGAGAGATACCTCTTTACTCCATTCCCTAAGGGTTCAATATAAACCCTCGAGTCACCCTTGTGGAGAAAATACTCTGCTGACACAACACTATGCACTTGAAATCTCAATGTCATCACGCATGTGTTGTCGCATTAGAGAATCATAGGGTCTTGCATGCTCGGGAACAAACCTTCATTCCCGGTTCTAAAGCAGCTATATACTCCGATTACATTGTAGACTGAGCAGCCGTAGTTTGCTTGATGCTCCTCCAGCTCACCGCGCCTCACCGCGCCTCTGTTCACCATAAACACATATCCCGACTGAGATTTCGAGTCGTCCGGATCAGTGTCAAAGCTTGCATCAGTGTAAAGTTTTACATCAAGCTCCTCTTCACATCCTCCACAGCAAGAAACATATATTTAGTTCTCTTAAGATATTTTAGGATATTCTTAATGGCTGTCAAGTGATCCTTTCGAAGATTACTCTAGAATCAGTTAGTTAAACTAATTGTTGTTGCTATTTTTGGAAGCATAGGGGATGTTTGACACCATTTCTATATCTTTTTCCATATTTTTAGCCGTTGCTTGACCCTGAGTTACACTTAGTGGTTTGCCTTTTATCACAGGTAAGAACCTCTTCTTGGCTCGATCCATTCTGAACCTCTTCAAATGTTTTCTAGGAATGCACTACAACTTAATGCTATTAAGCATTTCGATCTATCTCTATAGATTTTAATGCCTAATATGTAAGCAGCAGCACCCAAGTCCTTCATAGAAAATTTGCTATTTAAATAATTTTTTACACTCTTTAGAAGATTCACATTCTTCCCAATCAATAATATGTCATCCACATATAGTACTAGAAATGCAACTTACCTCCCACTCACTTTCTTCTAAATGCGGGACTCTTCCAAATTTTGGATAAATCCAAATTCTTTGATCACCTCAATAAAGCAAAGATTCCAGCCCCGAGATGCTTGCTTCAGTCCATAGACTGAACGCTGAAGCTTGCATACTTTTCCGGCATTCTTAGGATCCAAAAAACCTTCTGGTTGTACCATATACAACTCTTCATCAATGTTTCCATTAAGGAACGTTGTTTTGACATCCATCTGATATATCTCATAATCGAAATACGCATCAACTGTTAGTAAAATCCTGATAGACTTAAGCATCGCTACGGGTGTAGCCAACTTTTATATAAAGGAACCACATAAAGATAGTAATCAGTATAGGAACTTTTATTTTCCGGTATATTTCCTCAGAAAACTGTGTGACCATTCATAATACTAGTGTGACCATTATTCCTTACACTACAAGAAAAGTTCTGATAGACAACGTCTCAAAATCGTCCGCTAAGGGGTATTTTTCGTCGCCTATGGGCCTAACCCGACGATATGGGTTCTGTTGTAGAAACTGCGTCAGGCAAAGTCCAACGACGTTTTTTTCGGTCCGTCGCGCTTGGGCGCCCTTCCGCCACGGAAAATCGGCCGTTGCGCAAGTGTTTCCGGGAGCCCGTTGACTGCTGACGTCATGCAAGCCGACACGTGGCGTACGCCGTTAGCCGGCGGTTAACGGCGTTAACCGGCGAAACCCCGTGGTAGATGGTAGGCCCACACGAGGCCTGCCACGTCTTAAGCGGGCCGGGCCAGCTGACATAGTTTGACCGGTCAACTATATAGCTGGGCTGGTCCATTAGTTACGTGGGCCGGGCCTAACCTCTAAGGTTGACTGGTCAAAACTTAAATGGGCCGGCCCATTTAACATGTGGGGTCCACCTTACAGCTACTGGGCCGGCCCAAGAAGCAAGTGGGCCGGGCCGAAACACAGGTGGGTCCCACTTTCCTGTTAAAGGGCCGGCCCATTTAGTGTGTGGGGTCCACCGTGTAGCAAGTGGGCCGGGCCAAAAACACAAGTGGGTCCCACTTTCCAGTTAAAGGGTCGGCCCATTTAGTATGTGGGGTCCACCATATAGCAAGTGGGCCGGCCCAACAAGATAGTGGGCCGGGCCAAAAACACAGGTGGGTCCCACTTTCCTGTTAAAGGGCTAGCCCATTTGGTGTGTGGGGTCCACCGTATAGCAAGTGGGCCGGCCCAACAAGATAGTGGGTCGGGCCAAAAGCACAGGTGGGTCCCACCTTCCTGTTAAAAGGCCGGCCCATTTAGTATGTGGGGTCCACCATATAGCAAGTGGGCCGACCCAACAAGATAGTGGGCCGGGCCAAAAACACATGTGGGTCCCACCTTCCTGTTAAAGGGCCGACCCATTTAGTATGTGGGGTCCACCATATAGCAAGTGGGCCGGCCCAACAAGACAGTGGGCCGGGCCAAAAACACATGTGGGTCCCACCTTCCTATTAAAGGGCCGGCCCATTTACCATGTGGGACCACCATATAGCAAATGGGCTGGCCCAACAAGATAGTGGGCCGGCCCAATAAGCATGTGGATCCCACTATCGTGTAACCGGGCCGGCCTACTAAAGAAGTGGGCCGGCCCAATCTGAAAGTGGGTCCCACACTACTGTAAGTGGGCCGGCCCAATCTGTTGTAGTGCCCTACTTGTTTGACTAGTCAACATGCATTAAATTTCATGAGCCTAAAATCTAATATCAATGATACACACAATTACATACACAAATAAAAGAAGTAGGAAAATTACAAGGCAATTCATGTGCCCAAATAAAAAAATTACATAGAATCATTGAGGACTTCTATTAGCATCATCAATAACACGTTGACATTTGGCAATCGCCTTGATTGAATCTTGTGTACTCTTTGTCAACATATCGCCTACGAGATCTTAAAGCGAGCAATACCATGTCTTTTATAAAGTACAGCCTTGAGATATTTCTTGTTTGATGAAAGCAATGGTCTAGGTTGACGGCTATGAGAAGATGCATCAGAAGAAATATCAGAAGTTTTTGAGGGCCTCACTTCTAATGAAGATTGCTTCATCACAACTGCATTCTGATAATAATGCAAAAAGAGTTAAACGATGAACTATGCAAACATTTATTATGCAATGTAGATATAAGATAATAACAAGCTGCATAAATAAGACAATGTATGGAACTTGTACTAAGCACAAACTTACATCATAATGTTGCACAGGGTCGCTACAGATCCTTTTTTGCGACTATCTTCTAATGATGACTCGCTTCATTAAAACTGCATTCTGGTAACATTGCAAACATAGTTACAACAATTAACTATTCAAACATGTATTACGCAATGTAGAGATCAGATAACAGCATGTAGCAGAAATAAGCACAAGATAAGGTAAGATGCATGTACTAAGCACATACTGGCTCGCTGCAGGTCCTTCTCTTGCGTGCACTAGTCGTGGTCAACATGCCTGTCATTTTAGGTTCAGCCATCAAGTGAAATGCTAATCCTCCTGCTCCATTGTCCTTAATCTGTGTTTAGATATCACATTTAAGACCAAGTCATCTGGTTTCAAATAACAAAAAACTTGAGCTGCCAAATGAATAAGCCAATATTTACCAGATATCGATTAAAACCAAGTAGATGTTGCTTTGCATGAGATACGAATTTCGGACATTCGGATTTAGAGTAGGGTAATGCCAAGGTTTTCCACGTAAAGTAAACCGGCATTAAGAATGACCAAATGTCGAGTTCAAATCACCTTCGCAGTTTCTCCAAGACAAGCATATCAAATAGGCGTAAACATAGTAAAGCATGAATGGCATTGCTATGGCGGGGTTCCAAGTGTTAATCTCTTGCATAAGGAACAATGCATATAGGTTATAGATAATAACGGAAGTAAACTCAGATTCCAACCAAGAACTCAGATTCCAACCTTCCCTAGCGTCCCCGCTGTTAATGTTGGATGTTCTAATAAGTGGTTCGCATGATCAATCCCTAGGAAAAATAACATTGACAAGTCAGTCTATGATAATACAAAGACCAGACATGCACGCAGCAATAACTATATAAGCTAAAGACGAGGTATAATAGAAAGCAGATTGGAAATGCACATAGCATGATTATAAAAGCAGTGTGAGAATAGCAGACACGAGAAAATAGCTAGCAGCTAGCGGTGACCTAATGACGTGGTATAAGAACAAGCGAGATTGGAAATGCCCATAGCATGACTATAAAAGCAGGTGCGACAATAGCATGCAATACAAAAACGAGTTGGCAGCAAATGAATGGGTATAAGGCTATAAATATGTGGATGCACACAGGTGTCGGTAGAATGAACGAGGATGGTAGCGACCGGATAATGCTTTTGTACTTGTACAATATTTAAACAAACTTCATGCGAAGCAACACATCAAGAAAGTTAACGGCATATGAGATCTGCAAATAACTACACAAAACATGGCTAAAGAAACACCGCGATCTAACGGGCCAGCGTACTAACCAAGCTGCGGCGGGGTGGACGGGGGCGGTAACTTGCATTCCAGCGGCGGCGAACGCGGGAGACGATGAATCGACCCTGTTTCAGTAGAAGCGGGCGTTAGTGAAGCAGATCTAGTTGGCTGGCAAGGGATTCGGTGAAGTTGATACAGCCGCTGCGCCGAGGTAGTCGGTGGCGAGGTCGGCGGTGAAGCAGATCCGTCGGTGGCGAGGTCGGCGGTGAAGCAGATCCGTCGGTGGCGAGGTCGGCGGTGTAGCAGATCCGTCGGTGACGAGGGCGGCGGGGGAGCGGATCAGGTGGGTGGACAGCCAACACGATCAAGGCTACGCTGTGGAGGAGTATGCCGGCGGCGAAGCAGATCTAGTACTGTAGAGAGTCAGAGCTTTGGCGTGTGAGAGTATTTTTGAGCTAATGGGGCGAATGGTTGGTGGGTGGGTGTGGGCTTGTGGGGAGGGTTCGGGATCTAGGCAAGATATTTCATTGTTACCGAATGAGCCCTCCATGGTCGGTGGGTTGTAGCTTCCGGACCAGGGTTAAAAGGGTAAAACTGGTCACGGGATTTTCGAATGGATGCGGCCGGATGATTTGGCGCGCGGCCGAAATTTTCGGTTTCAAGCTACGAGCGGAACGACAAAAATAATGTTCTTCCCCGGGGAGCTCTCATTTCTTCCTCTTCTCTTTCTCTCTCGAGTCTTTCCCACTCCCCCGGCTCCTCTCCCCCTTCTCTCCGGCGGCCTCGCCGGCGGAGACGAGGCCGACTTCTCTCTTTATATTGTACACCCTCCGAACTAAATTAATTGATTCAACTTTCCTTAGACGTGTATGTATATAGAGTAAAAACATGTGTGGATACATCCATATTTAGATAAGCAAAGTTGAGTCAGCTAATTTGGATCCGAGGGAGTTAGTGTTGTTGTAAGCTTAGATCCAGTGTTTCCCATGAGCAAAATGGCGCAATGGAGTCGGGGATCTCGTCATCGGCTTCAGATCTGGCCTGTGGTGAATCTGGCGGATCTTGCCGGCCAAACCCCGATCTGGTGCCATCAATGTGATGGCGCTAACGGTGAGGCTTGCTTTGGTCGGTGCTTCAGATCTGGCCAATGGGGAAGTCAAGCTGCTAAAGTTCACAAGCTCGGGGCATACGACGGCGTCATCCGTCTTGCCCGTGCACATCTTGGCCTTTCAGCGGCCCTTCTCAGGCCAATATGCCGTTGCTGAGGCCCTTCTTCTCCTTCGTCGTGGCGACTACCGGCGACACCGTCCCAAGTGGTGCGTCCCCGGCGACGGAGTTGCTTGGAAAGGATGCGGAGCGAGAGATCGATGTGCGGTCGAGAAGGACTCGATTGATTTTCTTCTATATGTTTTGGGGTCCTTTTTGTAAAGTTGCGAGGTTCTATTAGTTATTGTCTAGTACTTTTGGTCCTCTATGTAATTTTTTGGACTATTTTCCATTGGCATCGATAAACTTGAATTTTGACAAGTTCACGAGGAAAAAAATTCCTTTGCACATATGGCCTATCATGTATAAACATTCTTGAGATTTAAACTATATGTAATGTGCCATGCATTAACCCTAAACCATATATATGTAACTAACCCTAGCTGATCAAACCCTACTTAATTAAAACAAATAACCCTAAACTATACGCATGCACTTTATGCGCAAAGGCGCGGGTGCCTCTAATAATGTGTGTGCGCACTCGATCGATGGTCCCTAAACCTTATACAACCCTGAAACCCTAATCCCTAATCCCTAAACCCTAAACACCCTAAACACTAAACCCTATACCCTAACCCTAACCCTAAACCCTAATTAAACCCTATATATAGGCCAACGACACTTAATTGTGCATCAAGCAGGCCAGGGGTGCCTCGCGGTCCTCTAATTAAATTAAATGTGCCATGCATTAACCCTAAACCATATATATGTAACTAACAATAGCTAATCAACCCTACTTAATGAAAACACATAACCCTAAAGTATACTAGCTATAACCCGATCTAATAAAAACATGCTCTATATATAGCAACTAGCTAGCAAACCTTAGATTAACACCAATTAATATATACATGGCCTATATCGATCATGTTGTATAACATATCCCTGAGATTCATTAATTAATTATATAATTATCGTGATAAATTAATTAACTCTAATTTTGACAAGTTCTCTCGAATGAAAACACATTTGATTAAGTTGCCTCATAATATATATATATATATAATTAGTGTGCATGCATGTCCTACCATGCATTCGTGCATATGTTTTAATGTATATTTGAACATATTCTTGGGGATTTCAATCCCTCTCTCTCGATCATCTATATATCGTTGGTGGCCAAAAAACACACATATATATGCATGCAATTTATGCGTAAAGGCGCGGGTGCCTCTAATAATGTGTGTGCGCACTCGATCGATGATCCCTAAACCTTAAACAACCCTAAAACCTTAAATATATAATCCCTAATCCCTAAACCTAAACACCCTAAACACTAAACCCTAAACCCGGCCTAGACCCTAATAACCCTAACCCTAACCCTAAACCCTAGCTAACCCTAAACCCTAATTAAACCCTATGTATAGGCCAACGACACTTAATTGTGCATCGAGCAGGCCAGGGGTGCCTCTCGCGGTCCTCTAATTAAATTAAATGTGCCATGCATTAACCCTAAACCATATATATGTAACTAACCCTAGCTAATCAACCCTACTTAATTAAAACACATAACCCTAAACTATACTAGCTAGCTATAACCCGATCTAATAAAAACATGCTCTATATATTGCAGCTAGCTAGCAAACAGTAGATTAACACCAATTAAAATATACATGGCCTATATCGATCATGTTGTATAACATATCCCTGAGATTCATTAATTAATTATATAATTATCGTGATAAATTAATTAACTTGAATTTTGACAAGTTCTCTCGAATGAAAACACATTTGATTAAGTTGCCTCATAATATATATATAATTAGTGTGCATGCATGGCCTACAATGCATTTGTGCATATATTTTATTGTATATTTGAACATATTCTTGGGGATTTCAATCTCTCTCTCGATCATCTATATATCGTTGGTGGCCCAAAAAACACACATATATACGCATGCACTTTATGCGTAAAGCCGCGGGTGCCTCGATCTAATAATGTGTGTGCGCACTCGATCGATGATCCCTAAACCTTAAACAACCCTAAAACCCTAAATCCCTAATCCCTAAACCCTAAACCCTAAACACCCTAAACACTAAACCCTATACCCTAGACCCTAAACCCTAACCCTAACCCTAACCCTCCGCCCTAGCTAACCCTAAACCCTAATTAAACCCTATGTATAGGCCAACGACACTTACTTGTGCATCGAGCAGCCCAGGGGTGCCTCGCGGTCCTCTAATTAAATTAATTAAATGCGCCATGCATTAACCCTAAACCATATATATGTAACTAACCCTAGCTAATCAACCCTACTTAATTAAAACACATAACCCTAAACTATACTAGATATAACCCGATCTAATCAAAACATGCTCTATATATAACGACTAGCTAGCAAACCGTAGATTAACACCAATTAAAATATACATGGCCTATATCGATCATGTTGTATAACATATCCATGAGATTCATTAATTAATTATATAATTATCGTGATAAATTATTTAACTTGAATTTTGACAAGTTCTCTCGAATGAAAACACATTTGATTAAGTTGCCTCATAATATATATATAATTAGTGTGCATGCATGGCCTACAATGCATTCGTGCATATATTTTAATGTATATATGAACATATATATTCTTGGGGATTTCAATCTCGATCTCTCTCTCTCTCGATCATCTATATATCGTTGGTGGCCCAAAAAACACACATATATACGCATGCACTTTATGCGTAAAGGCGCGCGCGAGTGCCTCTATAATAATGTGTGTGCGCACTCGATCGATGATCCCTAAACCTTAAACAACCCCTAAAACCTTAAATCCCTAATCCCTAGCTAATTAATAGTCCCTAATCCCTAATCCCTAAACCCTAAACACCCTAAACACTAAACCCTAAACCCTAAACCCTAACCCTAACCCTAACCCTAACCCTAACCCCAACCCTAACCCTAACCCTAACCCTAACCCTACCCCTAACCCTAACCCTAACCCTAAACCCTAGCTAACCCTAAACCCTAAACCCTAGACCCTAAACCCTAACCCTAACCCTAACCCTAACCCTAAACCCTAGCTAACCCTAAAACCCTAATTAAACCCTATGTATATAGGCCAACGACACTTAATTGTGCATCGAGCAGGAGAGGGGGTGCCTCGCGGTCCTCTAATTAAATTAAATGTGCCATGCATTAACCCTAAACCATATATATGTAACTAACCCTAGCTAGCTAATCAACCCTACTCAATTAAAACACATAACCCTAAACTATACTAGCTAGCTATAACCCGATCTAATAAAAACATGCTCTATATGTAGCTACTAGCTAGCAAACCGTAGATTAACACCAATTAAAATATACATGGCCTATATCGATCATGTTGTATAACATATCCCTGAGATTCATTAATTAATTATATAATTATCGTGATAAATTAATTAACATGAATTTTGACAAGTTCTCTCGAATGAAAACACATTTGATTAAGTTGCCTCATAATATATATATAATTAGTGTGCATGCATGGCCTACAATGCATTCGTGCATATATTTTAATGTATATTTGAACATATATATTCTTGGGGATTTCAATCTCGATCTCTCTCTCTCGATCATCTATATATCGTTGGTGGCCCAAAAAACACACATATATACGCATGCACTTTATGCGTAAAGGCGCGCGCGAGTGCCTCTAATAATGTGTGTCGCACTCGATCGATGATCCCTAAACCTTAAACAACCCCTAAAACCTTAAATCCCTAATCCCTAATAGTCCCTAATCCCTAATCCCTAAACCCTAAACACCCTAAACACTAAACCCTAAACCCTAAACCTAACCCTAACCCTAACCCTAACCCCAACCCTAACCCTAACCCTAACCCTAACCCTAACCCCAACCCTAACCCTAACCCTAACCCTAACCCTAACCCTAACCCTAAACCCTAGCTAACCCTAAACCCTAAACCCTAGACCCTAAACCCTAACCCTAACCCTAAACCCTAGCCAACCCTAAAACCCTAATTAAACCCTATGTATAGGCCAACGACACTTAATTGTGCATCGAGCATGGCAGGGGGTGCCTCACGGTCCTCTAATTAAATTAAATGTGCCATGCATTAACCCTAAACCATATATATGTAACTAACCCTAGCTAGCTAATCAACCCTACTTAATTAAAACACATAACCCTAAACTATACTAGCTAGCTATAACCCGATCTAATAAAAACATGCTCTATATGTAGCAGCTAGCTAGCAAACTAGTAGATTAACACCAATTAAAATATACATGGCCTATATCGATCATGTTGTATAACATATCCACGAGATTCATTAATTAATTATATAATTATCGTGATAAATTAATTAACTTGAATTTTGACAAGTTCTCTCGAATGAAAACACATTTGATTAAGTTGCCTCATAATATATATATATAATTAGTGTGCATGCATGGCCTACAATAATGCATTCGTGCATATATTTTAATGTACGTATATTTGAACATATATATTCTTGGGGATTTCAATCTCGATCTCTCTCTCTCGATCATCTATATATCGTTATTGGTGGCCCAAAAAACACACATATATACGCATGCACTTTATGCGTAATTAAAGGCGCGCGGGTGCCTCTAATAATGTGTGTGCGCACTCGATCGATGATCCCTAAACCTTAAACAACCCCTAAAACCTTAAATCCCTAATCCCTAATAATCCCTAATCCATAATCCCTAAACCCTAAACACCCTAAACACTAAACCCTAAACCCTAAACCCTAACCCTAACCCTAACCCTAAACCCTAGCTAACCCGAAACCCTAGACCCTAAACCCTAACCCTAACCCTAACCCTAAACCCTAGCTAACCCTAAAACCCTAATTAAACCATATGTATAGGCCAACGACACTTAATTGTGCATCGAGCAGGCCAGGGGGTGCCTCGCGGTCCTCTAATTAAATTAAATGTGCCATGCGCGCATTAACCCTAAACCATATATATGTAACTAACCCTAGATAATCAACCCTACTTAATTAAAACACATAACCCTAAAGCTGTACTAGCTAGCTATAACCCGATCTAATAAAAACATGCTCTATATATAGCAGCTAGCTAGCTAGCAAACAGTAGATTAACACCAATTAAAATATACATGGCCTATATCAATTTTAATATATATTTGAACATATTCTAGGGGATTTCAATCTCTCTCTCTCTCGATCATCTATATATCGTTGTTGGTGGCAAAAAACACACACATACATATATACACATGCACTTTATGCGCAAAGGCGCGGGGTGCCTCTAATAATGTGTGTGCGCACTCGATCGATGATCCCTAAATAACCTTAAACAACCCTAAAACTCCCCTAAACCCTAAACACCCTAAACACTAAACCCTAGACCCTAAACACCCTAAACACTAAACCCTAAATCCTAGACCCTAAACACCGTAAACACTAAACCCTAAACCCTAAACCCTAAACACCCTAAACACTAATTAATTAAACCCTAAACCCTAGACCCTAAACACCCTAAACTAAACCCTAGACCCTAGCTAGCTAAACACCCTAAACACTAAACCCTAAACCCTAAACCCTAGCTAACCCTAAACCCTAATTAAACCCTATATATAGGCCAACGACACTTAATTGTGCATCAAGCGAGGCCGGGGGTGCCTAGCTCGCGGTCCTCTAGTTAAATTAAATGTGCCATGCATTAACCCTAAACCATATATATAACTAACCCCTAGCTAATCAAACCCTAGTTCATTAAAACACATAACCCTAAACTATACTAGCTAGCTATAACCCGATCTAATAAAAACATGCTCGATCTATATATATAGCAGCTAGCTAGCAAATTAAACGGTAGATTAACACCAATTAATATATACGACATGGCCTATATCGATCATATGTTGTATAACATCTCCCTGAGATTCATTAATTAATTATATAATTATCGATGATAAATTAATTAACTTGAATTTTGACAAGTTCTCTCGAATGAAAACACATTTGATTAAGTTTCCTCATAATATATATATAATTAGTGTGCATGCATGGCCTACCATGCATGCATTAGTGCATATATTTTAATATATATTTGAACATATTCTTGGGAATTTCAATCTCTCTCTCTCTCTCGATCATCTATATATCGTTGTTGCCCAAAAAACACACACATATACACATGCACTTTATGCGCAAAGGCGCGTGTGCCTCTAATAATGTGTGTGTGCGCACTCGATCGATGATCCATAAATCTTAAACCCTAAATAAACCCTAATCCCTAATCCCTAAACCCCTAAACACCATAAACATTAAACCCTAGACCCTAGACCCTAGACCCTAAACCCTAACCTCCTAACCCTAAACCCTAAACCCTAATTAAACCCTATATATATAGGCCAATGACATAATTGTGCATCAAGCGGGCCGGTGGTGCCTTAGCTCGCGGTCCTCTAATTAAATTAAATGTGCCATGCATGTATATATATGTGTTTAATTTGGGGATTTCAATCGCTCTCTCGTATGTAGATCTCTCTCTACCTCTCTCTCTCTCTCTCTCTCTCTCTCTCGTTAATTGGTGGCCAACAACACACACATGCACTTTGTGCGCAAAGACATGCGCCTCTAATAATGTGTGCGTGATCGATCAATCTAGTTTTGATTAATCATAGCACACAAATAAAGAAGTTGTATTTGAATCCACACAACCTAATCTAAAACACATAACCCCTAACATGGCCTAATTAATTAACCCCTTCTCTCTACCTAATTAGTGGAAATTGCACAAAATCAAAGGGGTCCCTCACTAATTGTGCATATACTGCTAGATTGTGATAAACTTTTGCCCCATATATATTTGGTGGATGGGTGCATCTTGGCATGTAAAACAATTAGTGTTTGCAAATGGCGTTGTCAAAATTTATGTACAAATGATTTCTTTCCATCCAAAGTGCATAAAATGGGAGTTTTAATGAAGAAAGTACAAATAAAACAGCTCAACATGCTTCCACACCCCGATTTCCACACGAAGTAGAGCATATTTAAAGGATAATTCCAGAGTTTTACTATTTTTCAAGCAACTTTGCTAATTTTCCCCCACTCACATGACTTTATGTCGATTTAACGAAAATATGGCGAATTTCAACTACATGGGCGGGATAGTTTGAATTGTGCGCGCGGCAAAGGGAACCGCCTATTCCTCAACCTTGTGCACGGCAAATTACACACGCAACTCCATTAAACGCCATTTAATTATCTACCCGGCGGCCCGGCCGCATGACCCCCCACCCACCCCTACACAACTTATCCCCGTCCCGTGCGAAGAGCTTCCCCTCCCGTCCGTCAGTGCGAAGAAGAAGCTTCCCCTCCCCGTCGTTCTTCTCGAGACGCACCGGCCGATCAAGTTGATCCACGGTAGGGCTGCTATCTCTAGCTCAATCATGTATCGGGCAAGACGGCCTAACGATTTATATTTTCTTGATGCTGCTAAAAAAATTCGTCAGTATGCTCGAACTAATTGGCACTTTATAGTTTTCCGCTCGATTTGTCATCGATCAATTTGTTCATTTGCATGGGCATATAGAGTCAGTTCTGCACTCGATCCGTTAATTTGCTGAAATGCCATGGTAGAGTTTTGTACACGATCTGTTTGCTAAAATGTCGATGGGCATTTTTTGTTTTGTACTCGACATGATTGCTGAAATGCATAATCATGTAGTATAGTTTTGTACTCGATTGATATACATTTCCTACTTCGCCTTAAATTAATCACCAACCACTGTATCTCATAATTAAACGAGATGGACGAGAACTTGGATCTTGCATGGACACTTATGTTCCCCTTCATATATAAATGGTGTTCAACCCTTTATGGGGTTTATTAGAGCTCATGAAGGTCACAACACTGGACATGTATTGCCCGCGCTGCACATGTATGAATGGTGAGAAGAGGCCTCACCACTGTAGTGGCGAGATCATTTACACATTTTTGGGATGGACCGCACATATGTTAGGCGGGTTTAGCATGGTGAACCATATAATGATCCTTTAGCGGGAGAAGCGAGATCTTGCTCACACTTGTATGTGTGCTTGGCATATGTAGTTAATTATTTATATTGATGTTGCCGCTGTTTCAATCAATAGTTTGCATTCTTTGTGCAAGGTTACGTACTCAAATTTAACTTGTTGCGAGATGGATGGACGGGAAGGAGAGAAAAAGCGCTTGCTTCGGGAAACGGGTTTCAGCTGCGGGACATGTGTTGTGCCGGATGAGAAGGTAAATATGTAAAACGGCATTTGTTCGGGTTGCATCCCTTAGATGTTTGTCTAATCGGTTGATGTACTAATTGCGAAGCATAGAGTTGAAGAGGTCTCTCGGTTTGATGGGAGATTTGAAGATGAATCTCAGTTTGATGCACTGTGGATGAGTGCGATGACGAGCCTTTCATAGACGAAGGTCCTGCACCTGAGATTATCTAGCCTACAGAAGGACGCCGTGGAGCGAGTACACAGCTTTGCGTTCAAGTGGATGCACGCCCGGAGATCATCAGGGGCGTCCGGGTAGTCTCAAGACCAGCCAGCCCTGATGCACCTGTGGATGAGTGCGATGACGAGCCTCTCATAGACGAAGGTCCTGCACCTGAGATTATCCAGCCTACAGAAGGAGGCCGTGGACCGAGTACATAGCTTTGCGTTGAAGAGGATGCACACCCGGAGATCATCAGGGTCGTCCCGGTAGTCTCAGGACCACCCAGCCCTGATGCAAAATGTTGAGCTACTTTATGATTCGTACTCTTATGTTCTGGTGTTGTAGTATGTTATGATTTGTACGCCTTTGGCGCTAGATTAAGCATTCAGTGGATGATCGCGTTGCAAAATTCGACACCCACACACAATCAGTTCATCGTATGAGTAGTAGCACAATTACTTCTACAGCGATTCCTGCCAGCGCATTAGTTGGTAGCATGAAACACTTTCAGGTACTCCCCTCGATTCATATTAATTGACTCAATTCTGTCTAGATATGGATGTATCTAGATGCATTTGTTAACTAGACTAACAAACTTGAGTCGGTTAATATGAATCCGATATCTTCGCCTAGATCCTCGAGCAGCTAGTTTATTGACTCTGGACTCCAAGCCTCTCGCGGCAAGCCATCGACGAAGCTTTGACCAGATCTTGGCCCGCAATTTTTTGTGTGTGGCGAATAGCAAAGCTTTGACCAGTTCCTCTCGGGATGCGGCACGCCGGTGAGCTTGCACGGTTGCCATGAGCACTTTCCGGCGGAACTTCCTCTTCAGCGCCCTCAAGCCGCTGCTGCGAGACGGCACGCAGTGCCTCGAGGTGGACGGAGTTCGGATCTCGGGCGGGGGGTCCGCATCGTCCGGGAACGATCTCCGGCGGGTTAACGAGGACATGCATGGCGGCCGGGGGATTTGTTTTTTTTTTGATTTGAGCTTGGGATTTGGGGTTTTTTGGATAGGGGAGGAGGAACCGAGGAAGAGGAAGGAACGGCCGCGTGCTTGGCGCGTGGCGGTGTGCTTGAATTTCGAATTTTTGTGAAATGTTTCATTTCCCCGCTACAGTTCGGGGGTTTCTTGGCGCGCCAATGCGTCCCGCCGGGCAGCTTCAAGTGAATTTGGGGTGCCACGCTATGGGCCCTAGTTTCGAGTGAGACATGTAATGACTAGTCACATCGGTAAGTTCAGCTTGTGTAATAAAATATGTTACCCCTCCCCTTTATGTAGCACCCCTTCTCTCCCGATCGAGTGCCGATTGCCGACGGATGCAAGCCGCTAGCTCGATCCCCTCCTTTCGCCTCCACCGTCCGGGCATCCAGCTTGGAGGGGCAAGCTGCATCTAGACCAAGCGGATTAGGTAGGACTAGTAATGTTCTTTCCTTTCTCGAGATCGGTTCTTTTTTCCTCTCCTCGATATCTTGCGCATCTCTTTCCTATTGTGGGCGAAGGGCGTCTTTCTGGTCACCCTCGAGCTGGGAGTGATTGATGGGGGTGGGGGGCGGGGGCTACCTTTGCTTGGATTGGGGTGTTCTTCCTTTATTTGTCGACATTTGCAACCTTTGTAGTTGGGGGCTTGTGCTGCTGATCCTCACTGTATCTTTTGTCAGCTTGTACAGGAAAGGTAAGACCTCGGCGGTGGGGGCAATGGAGCGTAAGGCCACCACGCATGTGGGCAGTTGGCTGAGCCCGAGCTGCGTCCCGGCCCACGAAGCGAGTACTCCGTTTGCTTATCCACTCTTTACCTTTTAAGTGTCTCTCTGCATCCTCAATCATTTCTGTTGCGGAATATGCTTAAAGTAGCACATGTCTTCAGTTGTTTGTGCGTAAAGCCTCTGTGACACCATGCTCTATATTCTACGTATCGGGTTGGTACCTCCGGGTTCCGTGCTTGAGGCTATGGGGAACGAGAATAGCGCCCCACTGCTGCGGGAGCATGGCCCGATCTGCCGACACAAGAAGCGAAATGCCAGCTGCCGAGCTGGGCGGGGACCGCCCGAGGGGTAATTTTTTTAACCAACTTACCATGATGTAGTCTGAATCTGATACTCCCTCAGATCCAAATTAATTGACTCAACTATATGTAGATACGGATGTATCTAGATGTGTTTTAGCTCTAGATACTACTGCCTCCATCCCAAAGCTTTGGGCTTATATTATTTTTAGAAAGTCAAACTATACCATGTTTGACTAAGCTTTTACCAAAAATCAGTAACATGCAAAATACAAAATTAATATCATTAAATAGATAATAAAATATATTTTCCTACGGTATCTACACGGTATTATATTTGTTGATAGAATGTTCTAAAATTTTGGTCAAACTTTGCTTGTTTTGATTTCTCAAAAATAAATAAGGCTTAAGCTTCTGGATGAGTGGTAGTACATTCATATCTAGACAAAGCTGAGTTAACTAGTTTTTTGTCTGTCCATAGCTAGTGTTCACTGCTGCAAAAGGCTAAGAGCATCCACTATATGCATCGGTCTATCTCATACGGTAATTCAATATCACTTTGTTGAGGTCACGCCTTTTGTTTTGCTATTCATATGCGGATCGAAACTTTAGGGCCTTTACTCAAAAGGAAGATCAAAGCTGCGGTGATCGGGCTGCCGGTATGTTGATGCCGCCCCCATCTTCTAAATGCCTCTACAAGCACAAGGCCACGCGCCCGGTCGGGTGGTGATCTTTTAATGAATATGGTATATTTTCTTAATCCACAAAACATGCCTTGATTTTTCTCTTGTTTATTGTCGGTTTTTTCTATGCTTGCCAAAAGTTTACAACAACAACAACAACAACCAAGCCTTTCGAGTCCCAAACAAGTTGGGGTAGGCTAGAGTTGAAACCCATAAGATCTCGAAGCCAAAAGTTTAGAAACACCAAATTCGTTTGCTTACAATCATCATACGGTAATGTTCATCTACTCCAGTTCCCCTAACCCAACAAAAAATGATGTTAATTACGATTTTTAGATTAAAAGAGCACCATTAGGCGCTTGTTAATTACGACTTTGAGATTAAAATGTCATTTGCAATTGTTAATTACAATTTTGAGACAAATGGTTAGTTTAACCTCGATCTCTTACGCTCTCCATTTATCCCAACCGAACAAAAATTTAACCATTCCATTCCTGCGAAATGGAACCATTCCATTCCATTCCATCGTTGTTTCAGAACCGAACACACCCTTGCATTGTTGTGAGCTGTTCTCCATACACGGCCATTCCCTTCCACTTACATCCAGCACTATATGCTTCGATCTGTCTCGAGTCATTCAATATCACTTCTTGAGATCTGTTCCCATTCTTATGCGGGCTGAAGCTGCTGCGCCTTTACTCAAGTGGATGCAAAATGAGGCTAATGAGGCTGCTTGTGAGGACGATGGTGCCGGCACCATCTTAGAAAACCTCTACAAGCACGAGGCCATGGGCCAGTCGGGTGGTGACCTTTTAATGAATCTGGTATATTTTCTTAATCCACATACATGATTTCATTATTATCTGTTTAATTACTTGTTGGCTTTGTCTAATGCTTACCAAAAGTTCGAAACACTGCGTTTGCTTACAATCATCATACACTAATTTTTCACTTTTCGATCTGTCTCATCCAGTATATAAACTGTTGATTTCCATTGGCTTCTTTTGTAATCATTTGCATTGTTGTCAAGCTGTTCTCTATGCACAACCCTATTCTTCCACTTACACCCGCACTATTTGCATCGAGTCTATCTCATAGATTTATTAAATATCAATGATGAGTACTGTTGCTATTCATATGCGGGATGAAACTTACGTGCCTCTACTCAAATGGATAAAAAATGATCCTGATGAGAGCTGCTTGTGAAGACGATGGTGCCGCCACCATCTTCGAAAACCTCCTCAAGCACAAGGCCACGGGCCAGTTGGGTGGTACCCTTTTCGATAGCGGGTATATTTTCTTAATCCTCATACATGATTTGATTTTTGTACTGTTTATTGCCGGCTTTGTCTAATGCTTACCAATAGTTCGAAACACACACACACCTATTCTTACACTTACATCCAGCACTATATGCATCGGTGTCTCATAGATTCATTTTATATATCACTTGCTGATGTACATTTGCTCTTCAATTTTCATATGCGAGTGAAGCTGCTAACCCTTCATTGGTCAAAAGGATTGCAGCTAGCTGCTTGATGAGGCATCTGCGAGAGGCTGCCACCAAGTTCTTGTCAGCCCCACCTTCCGGATGCTTATATAAGCTCAAGTCCAAGGACCAGCCGGGCCGTAACCATCCAAGTGTTCGGGTATATTTTCTTAAGCCACACATACATGCCATGATTTATGTACGATATTATCACCGGCTCTGTCTAATGCTTTTTGGAATTCGGAAACACCAAATTAGCATGCTTATATTCATCATACACTAATTTTTCAGCTATTCGATTTGTAACATAGTGTTATGCACTCGCTTGTCAACATTTGCATTGCTACTGAACTATGCACTTTACACAACCTAATTCTTCCACTTACATTCGGCGCTACGCACCGGTAGTACCTCCCATGTTTCCTTCACCATCCCGATCGCAGAGCTTGCGGGAATATGGCGGGCCCATGTACATACCCCGCGTATAACACCTCCTATTGCTCTATCTACCTTTCTAGTAGCTCCTTCACGAGTTACAGGTATGTATTCTCGGTGGTTTAGCATGAATTGGCATATAGTAAAGTCTTGTTTTTAGTCTTCACTGCTTCTTACATTTGTATCAATTTTCACATGCAGGCATGTACCTCGTGAACTTCGTCCTATGATTAACCGGATGTGTCCGCATGAAGGGTCTTTCACTATGCATGGCAATGGCAAATTGATGAACACCTACACGGTCTATGAGGTGTATGTCTACAAGGCGCGAGGCCATCACATATTTGTATGGACATGATTGGAGAAAGTTTGCTTTTGACTACGGTGCGAAGAAGGGCGACGAGGCTGAGGATCGAAACTCAAACGGGCGGATATACGTAGCGCTTACGAGTTGGAGACACTTCCAAATATATAATATGTAACTTTTTTCTACTCATATCTTTTGATAAGCTGTTACGAGCGGTTGTTCTAAACCATTCCCTCTGTTCTAGCTTGCTGGGTTTAACATGATCAAAGCTGCAGATCCCACGATGGAACATGAGCGGATGTCACAAAGGGCAACCACACCGGCACCGGCACCGGCTTCCCACTCTCCTGCATCAGCACCGGTTCCTGTACCGGCTCCGTTTACTGCATCTACCCGGCAGTCCCCTACATCGGCATTGGTTCCTGTAGAGGCCCCATATACTACACCTGCCGGCGGGCTCCCGCATCAGCACTTGGTTCCTCTAGCTGCACCGTTCATGCACACCTGCCCACGGTCTCCTGCATCGGCACCGGTTCCTCTAGAGGCACCGTTTACTGCACCCGCCCGGCAGTCCCTGCATCGGCACCGGCTCGTGTACCAGTCCGGGCTCCTGCACCTGCCCCGGCCGGATCACCGAGGTCTCGGCTCATTGCTGTGGCCACCCGTGTGGTGACCGGGACGCATCTGAAGGCTATGTTCGTGAGTATATGACAGCATAACTGCTCTTATCTTGATGTCTTCTCTGCTCAAAGTCTCACATGGTTCAGTGCATTGGTGCCATTGACTAATTTTTGGTGGTATCTCTTGCTTTGAATCAGAAATTGCCTAAAAGTATCGCCAAGGATCTCAATGCTGGCCGAAGGGGCAAGATTTCCCTCGTCATGGAGAGTGAAGGTCTCACCGTGGAGGGACGGTACTCCGTCGGTCCCACGAGATGGCCGCTTGGCTGTTACTTCCGAGGTGGAAAAAGTTCATTGACGGTGCCAAACTTCGCATTGGATCAAAGTTGAAGGTCAAGATCTTTCGATGCCGTTGTGACATGCTTGGTCATAAAGTTCGCGGTTGTCTAGTTATGTTGCCCCATGAGCCCTTAGCAAATGCATTTGTAGTTATACTTATATAAGGTTATCTTATCTGAACTGCTAATTAATTGTATGGGTGGTAAAACTCTGGCAAGCTTTTGCTCTTAGCAAGTATGTATGTATGATCAGCTATTATGATAACTAATGTTTGTGTTCATCTTAATTTCTATTTCCGTTTTAGAAAAAAAACTTAATTTCTATTTTGGCTGACCTGTTAGAGAACTATCAGATTGAACCCACAACATGATTCAAATAGATTCATTACACCGAGCCACATGTCTTTACCTTGCTATACACTACTTCCATTAATCAGTGCAAGAAGGCTTACACTAGTGCTCGAACCATGGCGGATTCGAATCCACCTTATCTATCTAGAAATACAACCTTTGCGAGAAAGAGGATTTGCGGTATGGGGAGGGCTGACATTGGGGACCCATGAGCCAGCGGCGTCGTCAACGTTTTAAAGGTGGCGAGGAGATCGAAAGAAAAAATAAGCCAAAAATCTGTTGGTAAACAAATTCAAGAAAAGAAACATTTACCTTTCTGAGAGGATGACATGCGGGACCCATGAGGCAGCAGCATCCTCAACTATTTCAAGGCGGCGGGGGATCAAAAGAAAAAAAGGAAATAGCCAGAAATTGATTAGGGTCAAAAATAAATCCATCAAAGGAAACTTTTATTGTTCATAGAGGATGACATGTGGGACCGACTTGCCAGCTGCGTCGTCATCGTTTCAAAGGGGGGAGGGGATCAAAAGAAAAAGGCAAATAGCCAGAAATTAGGGGAAAAAAATAAATCCAACAAAGGAAACTTTTATTGTTCATAGAGGATGACATGCGGGACCCATGAGCCAGTAGCTTCCTCAACGTTTCAAAGTCGGCATGAGATTGAAAGAAAAAGGCAAGTGACATAATATCAGGAGCCAAAAATAATCCAAGAAAAGAAACTTTATTGTACATAGAGGATGACATGCGGGTCCCATTTTATAGCAGCGGTCTCAACGCTTCCAAGGCGGCACATGACCGAAAGAAAAATGAAGTAGCCAGAAATCAGGGTGTGAAAAAAAATCCAAGAAAAGAAAGATTTCAATTGGGCTGTATCCGGACATCTGGGCCTTCGAACTATCCTGCTGGGCCTTTTGACTCGTACAATTTTAGCCCACTCCAAAACAGGAAAGGTCGAATTTTTCTCAAAAAAAACAGGAAAGTCCTATGCTTCGCAAAAACAAAAAACAAGGAGATTCAACATATAAGTTTGTTTATGTAGATATAAAGATTTAATTTATCCGTTTGCAATAGCTCAGAGCGAAATACAACGTTTATTGTCTGCAAAATAAAATATTACATGTTTCTTGTACGGGGAGGCTGACATCGGGGACCCATGAGCCAGCGAGCGTCGTCAACGTTTCAAAGGCGGCAGGGGATCGAAAATAAAAAAAAGCCAAAAATCAGTTGGTAAAAAAATACAAGAAAAGAAAACATTTATCGTTCTGAGAGGATGACATGCGGGACCCATGAGGCAGCAGCATCCACAACGTTTCAAAGTCGGCATGAGATCGAAAGAAAATGCCAAGTGACATAATATCAGGAGCCAAAAATAATCCAAGAAAAGAAACTTTATTGTACATAGAGGATGACATGCGGGTCCCATTTTGTAGCGAGCGGTCTCAACGTTTCCAAGGCGGCACGGGACCAAAAGAAAAATGAGGCAGCAGCATTCTCAACAATTCCAAGGCGGCGGGGATCAAAAGAAAAAAAGGAAATAGCCAGAAATTAATTAGGGGTCAAAAATAAATCCACCGAAGGAAACTTTTATTGTTCATAGAGGATGACATGTGGGACCGACCTGCCAACAGCGTCCTCATCGTTTCAAAGGGGGCGGGGGATCAAAAGAAAAAGGCAAATAGCCAGAAATTAGGGGTCAAAAATAACTCCAAGAAAGGAAACTTTTATTGTTCGTAGAGGATGACATGCGGGACCCATGAGCCAGCAGCTTACTCAACGTTTCAAAGGTGGCATGAGATCGAAAGAAAAAGGCAAGTGACCAAATATCAGGAGCCAAAAATAATCCAAGATTTATTGTACATAGAGGATGACATGTGGGTCCCATTTTGCAGCGGCGGTCTCAATGTTTGTAATGCGGCTTGAGATCAAAAGAAAAAGAAAGTAGCTAGTAATTAGGGGGTGAAAAAAATCCAAGAAAAGAAAGTTGACATAGAGGATGACATGCGGGTCCCTTGAGCCAACAGCTTACTCAACGTTTCAAAGGGGGCAGGGGATGAAAAGAAAAAGGCAAGCCAAAAATCAGAGGGTCAAAAAAATCCAACAAAGGAAACTTTTATAGCACATAGAGGATGACATGCGGGTCCCATGAGCCGACGAGGTCTCTCAACGTTTCAAACGTGGCATGAGATCGAAAGAAAAAGGCAAGTGAAAAAATATCAGGAGCCAAAAATAATTCAAGAAAAGAAAGTTTTATAGTACATAGAGGATGACATGCGGGTCCCATTTAGCAGCAGTGGTATCACCGTTTGAGAGGCGGCAGGGGATCGAAAGAAAAAGGCAAGTGAAAAAATATGAGCAGCCAAAAATAATTCAAGAAAAGAAAGTTTTATAGTACATAGAGGATGACATGCGGGTCCCATTTAGCGGCAGCGGTATCACCGTTTGAGAGGCGGCGGGGATCAAAAGAAAAAGAAATTGCCAAAAATCGAGAGGGTGAAAAAAAACCAAGAAAATGAACTTTTATAGTACATAGAGGATGACATGCGGGTCCCATGAGCTCGCGGGTTCCTCAACGTTTCAAACGTGGCATGAGATCGAAAGAAAAAGGTAAGTGACCAAATATGAGGTGCCAAAAATAATTCAAGAAAAGAAAGTTTTATAGTACATAGAGGATGACATGCGGGTCCCATTTAGCAGCAGCGGTATCACCGTTTGAGAGGCGGCAGGGGATCGAAAGAAAAAGGTAAGTGACCAAATTTGAGGTACCAAAAATAATTCAAGAAAAGAAAGTTTTATAGTACATAGAGGATGACATGCGGGTCCCGAGTTAGCGACAGCGGTATCACCGTTTGAGAGGCGGCGGGGATCGAAAGAAAAAGGCAAGTGACCAAATTTGAGGTGCCAAAAAAACTCCAAGAAAAGAAAGTTTTATAGTACATAGAGGATGACATGCGGGTCCCATTTAGCAGCAGCGGTATCACCGTTTGAGAGGCGGCAGGGGATCGAAAGAAAAAGGTAAGTGACCAAATTTGAGGTGCCAAAAAAAACTCCAAGAAAAGAAAGTTTTATAGTACATAGAGGATGACATGCGGGTCCCATTTAGCGGCAGCGGTATCACCGTTTGAGAGGCGGCGGGGAATCGAAAGAAAAAGGCAAGTGACCAAATTTGAGGTGCCAAAAAAACTCCAAGAAAAGAAAGTTGATTGCACATAGAGGATGACATGCGGGTCCCATTTAGCGACGGCGGTCTCAACGTTTCCAAGGCGGCAAGGGATCAAAAGAAAAAGGAAGTAGCCGGAAATCGGGGGTCAAAAAAATCCAAGAATAGAAAGAATTTTGGTTCATAGAGGATGACATGCGGGACCCATGATCATGCATCGTAAACGGCTCGATCGGAGAACGTTGAACGAGATGGCGCGATCGAGAAAAAAAACAATGCCAGAGAGGCTGCCATCTGGGCCCTACATCCCTCGGCGGTGCGGATTTGCGTTGACTCGGCCGGCGAACCCGAGATTTCGAGATGCACCACGTCCCGGGCCACCATACACGACGTTTTGGCCGCTTTCGTCGGGCTAGGTGGCCTCAAAAACGAGAAAAAAAAGTTTTGACATGCACCACGGAGGGACCCAAAATCGTCGGCCATGGTACACCAGTAACCACGGCGCGACTTCAACTTCGTCGGCCATGGCAACTTTTCTTGTAGTGTTAAAGGCACTTTTATTTTCCAGTGTATTTACTCAGAAAAACCGTGTGACCATTCACCATACCATCATATATAGATTTCATTGTGAAAGTCCACGAGGTTGATAGAATCAATAAGAATCTTCTTTGGTTGTTAAATTAAGATTGAGACCAGTGGTAACCAGGTTTCCCATTTATTTTCATGTAAATCTCGTCAAAATTATACATTTACATGAGCTCATGCGAAAATATTGCCAACTAAAATGTTTTTTGTCGCACAATATTATGAAGTGATTGGTATTTTTTGGCCAACGACGCATCACCCAACCAAGTATCTACCCAAAACTGAGTCCTTTGGCCATTCATGCGCTAATGCATCCTGTAGAAAAGAAGTCATCTTTGATTTCCATTAGATCTTTTCATAATTGAGTTGGTTTAACCATCACTTGTGACAATGTTTTCTGCTCGCGGTTTTTATTCTGCAGCAACTCCTGCCAGTCACCCTCCTCTTTTAAAAGTTTGTACAACCACTTTCTGAGAAAATATTTATTTTTAATATCTAGAACCTCAACACCAAGGTCACCTTAGTCTTTGGGTTGGCAGATGATATTCCATTGTTAGTCTGTACTTTCGTTGATGCATTTTATATATGAATAAATTACAGAAAATATAGGTAGATCAATGCATATCAGTGGCATGCCGTGCAACATGTAAGTTATTTGAATATAAATTGGGTACTTATCACCTCCTCTTTCATAATCATTATAAAATCTTGAAGCAAATTAAAAAAAATATTCACTAGAGGGGAGCAAATTTCTACATTTGGGAATATAGAGAGGATTACTAAAATCATTCATAAGTGTGTTTTCCTCTTTCGAAGTAGTTGCTAGAATTCATTTCAATCTTTTCTCCATGGTTGCAACAATGGTTTGGAACTAAATATAACTTCAAGCACACATGTATTTTGTAGAAAGTACATATTTCTTCTCAATGGTGAAGCTCCAAAAGTTTGAGAATAATATAGGACTCTTATGAATGAGGGTTTCATTATGGCCAGCAAGTACGTTATCGTTATCTTTATCCTCACACGAATTTGTAACAATTGTTGTACATGGAGAATTATCAAGAAAAACATGATCCAGATCATTATCTTAATACATATATAACTAATACTCCCCATTGTCATTGTTAATATTACTATTAGGCATAGAAAAAGGAGCATTATTACATTCATCACAATAGCATGAATTATTATATATGACAAAAGAGTTTTTAGAAGTACCATCATCTTTGGCTAGTGAAGGTGGAGGGTTCTACTCTTCCTTTTTGTTCTTCCTTCTCATCCTCATTCATTTCCTCCTCTTGATTTATGTTTTTATCTTCCACACTCTCTCTTTATCTACCTACATTTGGTGTTGCCCCACACCTCAATAGAGGTAAACATGGTGCAAAATACTAAATGATTTCTAATCTTGGGAGGACAACCCTATATTCTTATCATCATTTTTAGCGGTTGATAACATTGGTAGACCAACATTTATGCGACAAAGTATTGATGCACACTTAGTAAACATAATGTCACACAATCATCAAACTTGATTTTTTTTTTCACCCTACTAGTAGTTTCTTCACATCTTCTTAATCCTCTACTGTGTTTTATCTTCATGTCCTAGGACACACAATTCAATTCACTCTCTTAATGCCTCTACATTTCATTTAATTTCTAAAATTGTTTGTGTCCTTGTTTGTCCTCAACAATGTGTTACAACCTTGGACTTGGACAATGGAACGGTCCTATATATCTCCTTCAATCATGTCCATGAAGTCATCGAGCAAAAAAATCTCCTTGGAACTATATTTCACGTTGTCAACATAAAAGGGTCCGTTTGAGGCCCAAATATTACATGCTAGTAAGTAAACTTAATGTTGTAGCATTGTCCTAAATAAATATTATTTCAGTAGAAACCGTTAGTTATGTTATGAAAATCATGTTTGTTAGTGGAGAGCGGTAACATGGTGGCCGGGTACAACATACAAACACTCAAATTGGCTATATGATTATGCTTATTTCCAGCCATTAGGAATTTGGCTTATAAGCCAAAAAAAGCATCTAAATTGGTGCTTTTAGATTTTCACTGGATATTGTTGCATGATCGTATAAGCCAAGAGCACCTAGGTACTTTTGTAGCTGGATATTGTTCCGTTATGGTATAAGCCAAAGGCACCTAAGTCCAAAATCCTAAAATAAGTGTAACCAAAAACACCACCAAAGTCATAGAAGGTGGGGTCTATAGCCGGAAGATGAATTCATGCTCTCAGTGAGTCAATTCAGATTGAAAGCAAGGAGTTCTGGCTCGGTTGGTGAGAGGTGAGAATGTGTGACGAAGCAATGCAGGATCTATTAGTGAGGGGTTAATCATGGTATGATTAAAAGTGGTGTATGTAGTGCATCGGAGTGCTAGAGCAATAAAACAAAATATCTATTCAGCGAAATGAGCAGGGGAAGCAATTTTAGGGAAATTTCCTTCAAACTCTGGCAAATTAGCCTTTTTTGGTGAACGGACATAAGTATGAGGTAAATAAATCTTGAACTTGGAACTTCTACTACATTGATGGAGGTGCTAATTAAGTGTCTGAAATTCATAATTTCTGCAAGTTATAATTTGAATCGGCTGACTTTTCCAATAAGAATCCTCACATTTCTCAAAATATCCATGTTTTCGAGGAAAATTGTGAGTGAACTTTCGAAATTGGAACTTGTTTTCCCTGGCTACGAGAGGAGGCCCATAAATGCAACTGCTCTACAAAAGAGTGCTATGGGAACATTTTCCCTTTTTCTCATTTTGCTATACATGACAGTACTGGTCCAACAATCGAATGGAGCTAATCATACACACTTATTATTTTGCGCACGTACATATACTTGCTAACGGACCATAAGTCAAAAGTCGTTTGTTTGCTAGATATATACTCCACTTCATTCGGTGGAACCGATTACAAAACATTTTTCAAAGCTAAAATGGGCACCTTTTTCCCCCTAAATGAAATCCTAGTATGAGTGGAGAATAGCTGAAGTTAGCTAACCTAGCAATTTTAAGCCTTTTAAGCTGCAGGAGGTGGGGAAGTTATGATTGCACCAATTAAGGAGCCCGCCCCACAAGTTAATCATTGCTGTCCCAGGAACTGTGCGAGAGATCCAACATTCCTCCCCGACCCTTTAAAACCCTCACTCTCCCCCACTTCTTTATCACTTGCAAGTTCCAACTCCAGCTGCGAACTTAACAACAAACACACACGCACGATCGCTCACATAGAGCTTCTGTGAGAGAAGAAGAGAGAGTAGGAGTCTAGGAGGATGATGGAGAGGGCCGATGATTTAGGGCTCAGCCTCAGTCTCAGCTCATCGCTTGCTCCTCGCACTCACCATGTCGCCATGCTGCTCCACGCTCCAGGTAAATGCTACTTCAAGTATTACGATTCTTTGATAGTATTAAGGCAGATAGCTCGCGAGATCGGGGATGCTAATACTATATATACCATGCGTGCGACTCTTGATCAGAGAGGAGATTTCTGGAGATGCCGCTGCTCCCTGCAAAGCGGAGCGAGGTCCCTGGCGCCGATGATTCCAGCCTGCGCGGCGGCAGCGACGATGAGGACGGCAGCTGCGGTGTAGATGGTTCCCGGAAGAAGCTCCGGCTGTCCAAGGACCAGTCCGCCGTGCTCGAGGATAGCTTCCGGGAGCACCCGACTCTAAACCCGGTAATTAGCCAGCCTATGACTCGTTAGTTCTCGAGTATGTATGTTCATGAAGTTCTTATGCACAAGTCGTGCTGCTGTCTCTCTGGTCTCTAAACCCTGCGTTTGCTACGTGCAGAGGCAGAAGGCAGCCTTGGCGCAGCAGCTCGGTCTGCGTTCACGGCAGGTGGAGGTGTGGTTCCAGAACAGACGCGCAAGGTACGTACTGGCACATGCAATAGTATAGTGGAGTATTCTTCTTGGGATGAACATCAGTTGGGTCAATTTCTGAATCTCTGAATTTATCTTTATTTATCCAGGACGAAGCTGAAGCAGACGGAGGTGGACTGCGAGTTCCTGAAGCGCTGCTGCGAGACGCTGACCGAGGAGAACCGGCGGCTGCAGAAGGAGGTGCAGGAGCTCCGTGCGCTCAAGCTCGTCTCGCCGCACCGCTACATGCACATGTCCCCGCCCACCACCCTCACCATGTGCCCCTCCTGCGAGCGCGTCTCCAACAACAACAGCAGCAACTCCACCGCCGCCGCCACCGACCGCCGAAACGCCGTCGACGGGGGCGCCATCTGCCACCGCCCGATCGCCATCCGGCCGCAGCAGTCATGATCCACAGCGTAGCTACATCTGCCCACTAGCTAGTTAATCGTAGTGTACTAGCGCTAGACAGTACACCATGCATGTCAAAGGTAGCCAACAGTTTGCACATTTATTCCCGCAAAACTGTTGCAGCCCATATCGATCGTTCTTGATTTTCTTTCTTTGATGGGAAGACGATTATTAGACGGAGAACTACTAATGTGTCAAGTGCAGTAGAACAGCAGGAGCTTCAGCTCATGTCATGACCTGGGTGTAGGGGAATATTTAGCTGGTCCTTATAGAGAAAGTTGGATATGGTGGGATACGGGTGTAGGGGAGGTGGGGTGCAAGGTGATGGCACGGCGGTTTGTTCTGTCTCTTTGCCTGATGATGACGGCGATGATGAGATAGGTGATTACTCGGTTCTGTTGGACATCCGTGTCTCTCAAGCTAATCAATTCCAGTTAGCGATTGATTAACTCGGATAGGCGTGTGTGCACCTGCTGGTCTACTTAGCTTAATTTAGGTGATTGGTGTCCCCAGAAAGCATGCATTATTATGTGCAAAGTTTTCTTGGTATAGTTCTCTTTGCTGATCGATCGTTCAGTCATGTTCTACCAAATTAAAAGCGGCAGTTATCCGTTTATACATCTTTTGGGGGTTGTTCGCTTCTGTGAACGGCCGGCCACCGACTCGTGTGGACTGACTGGACAATCAAACACACGGACGTACGCAACTGATTCGGGACCATACACTATGGATCGAGGAGTGGATCAATGGCATGTCAGTTCAGATCCACACTGATGGAAACGGTTCCTCACTCATTCCAGGTGTCTGTTTCGCGTTGCTCTCAGGGGTCACGACGCCATGATAAGATCGTATAACACTGAAACAATTTGTAGGGAGATTGATAAATCGGAAACTTCTGCCCAAGAATCATGCCCCTCCATGACAGGCTCTCCCATGCATGAGATATTCTACTTTTCATGGTACTATCTCCATCTTCTAGTAGCAATCAATCTGTGCGTCCACTTCTATGGGTAATTTTCGCCCCTTTATTCTCCCATGTGTCCAACTGATCGGAAGTGCAGACAGAACCACTCCAACACAGGGGACTTGTCTCCAAAACTGAATGAATATTCCTGCACATGCCTAAACAATGCAGTTCCCCTTTTCCATGGGCATCGTCAGCGCCCACTTGAGTTGGTGCGTGCTGCATATAGCCCGATCGAGGCTTTCAGGTTCCATCCAGGTTCGTACCTGCGGTCAGGGAGGCAGGGATCGATGCTGCAAGCAGGGGGCAGAGGTAGGTGATGACTGATGAACCAGGGCCAGCCTTTGAAGCTCACGCGGCCGCCCGCCCGTAACTTGTGGAGCATAACCTGGGGTCTCTCCGTGTTTGCATGTTAAGCTAGAGTACTTGTAGCTAGTATTAATCCGTGCCGTGTGGCCGGTGTTGCTACTCATTGGCTGACCCCCGCCTTCTACGAGATTGGCTAGCACAATGATTCGCATGTCAGGATGTCCTCACGTGGTTGGTCGAGGTGTATCTGAAAGACTCAACCGCTAATCAAACCCCAGAATGCTGTGTGCATGAGAAAAGATGGTTTATGGTACCATCACGGGTAGAAAAAGGGGGTTTAGTCCCGGTTGATAACGGGCTTTAGTCCCGGTTGCGTAATCGGGATTAATTATGCGAGACTAAAGGCTCCCCCCCTTTAATCGCGGTTGGTATGCATCGATGTCGTTATCGGGTTGCTTCGGACCTTGGATGATCATTGACATCATAATGAACTTTCGCTTCATGCAAAACCAAGGAGGAAGGTTGTAGATGCATAGAGTTACGGGCCAGGTGCTATGGCTGGAGCTCTGCTCGCCAAACGGATTCATGTCATCTATACTTAGACCAAATCTTATGTTCCTTGCGACACCTGCAAAATCTTTGAACTCTCTGTCGATCTTTCTCCATTGCGTTCCATCAGCGGGGTGTCTCAACTCCCCGTCTGACTTACGGTCATCTTTGTACCATCGTAACAACTTAGCATGTTCTTTGTTCCTGAACAGGCGTTTCATCCGTGGTATTATAGGAGTATACCACATCACCTTGACGGGAACCCTCTTACTGGGTTTCTGGCCCTCAACATCGTCACAGGGTCATCTTCTCTGATCTTATAACGCAATGTAGTGCATACCGGACATTCATTCAAATTCTCGTATTCACCGCGGTACAGGATGCAGTTAATGCATGCATGTATCTTCTGAACCTCTAAACCTAGAGGGAAGACAACGTTCTTTGCTTCGTACGTACTAGCGGACAACTTGTTATTCTTTGGAAACATATTCTTCATCATTTTTAGCAACTTTTCAAATCCTGAGTCAGATAGACCTTTCTGTGCCTTCCATTTTAGCAAATCTAGTGTGCAACCCAGCTTTTTCAGACCATTACCGCATCCTGGGTACAACAACTTTTTGTGATCATCTAACATGTGATCTAAATTCTCCCTCTCCTTTTCAGTTTCGCAGCCTCTCCATGCATCAGCAATGGTCCAACCAAGATCATCAGCGGGCTCATCACGTGCCTCTTCTTCACCTTCCCCTTCACCTTCCCCTTCTGCTTCCCCTCCTTCAGCATCCTCCATGAAAGTATCACCGAAATGATCAGGATAGCTGTCGTTGATATCATCCTCTTCCTCATCTTCTTCCATTCTAACCCCTCTTTCTCCATGTTTGGTCCAACAATTATAGCTTGGCATGAAACCGTGCCGAAGCAGGTGCACGTGAACGGTTCTTGAGGAAGAGTAACCATTCTTATTCTTACAGTCAGCACATGCACATATAACAAAACCCCCTGCTTGTTCGCATTAGCCACTGTGAGGAAATCATTCAAACCCGTAATGAACTCGCTCGAGAGTCGGTTACCGTACATCCATTGCCAATTCATCTGCATTATTATTATATAAAGTATATAATTAACCATCATGTATTTGTTAAACTAATTAACTAGCTAGAAATAATAGATATTAAACTATGAACTACACACATGCATATTTTATCAATGACACATGAAAGGTTCAAGTTACTAACCGCGATCGAGGAGAAAAAAATAAATGAGAAAGCTTAAGTGTGGCTCGGACACTTCATATCATGTTTGTTTTATGCTCACGGGCATTTCATCGAACACCTTGTGTGCATAAGAGGATCAAAGCCAAACACACCACCCCTTGTGAATAGAAGTGGAACACCAAGTAACTAAGTGAAGTGTGCTGCAGTTTATTTATAGGGGTGGGCCTTTAGTCCCGATTGGCCTGGCCAACCGCGACTAAAGGCCCACCCGTCCACCAGCTGTCGACCGAGCCCACTGGACCCAGACCTTCAGTCGCGGTTCGCCTGCAGAACCGTGACTAAAGACTCCATTAGTCGCGGTTCCAATATTTTGGAGACTAATGGGGTGGTATGGAAGCCCTTTTTTCTACTAGTGCATCTAGGAGAAGCAATCTGAACTTATATATTTTGTGATTGGGCAAAATTTGAGGACCTTGTAAGTTGCGTGTTAAAGCTTAGAGAACAAACTTTAGGGCATAAAACGTCGGGAAAACATATAACTTTAACTAAACTTTTCTTTAGCCCTAGTTGGTTGGCTGACACAATTGCGCCTTGGATAACACCCCTCTCACGTGTGAGAACTCGATAAGTCCTATATGTGGACATAAAAGGAGGTTCATTAAATTACTAAAGCCGAGACTTGAACCTGTAACAGACGCAGCACAAGAAAAGAAAAAAACATAATAGTTATTTGAGACCTAGAGAAAATAATCCTATATATATCACTCCTCCTAACTCCAGGGTAAGGGATATTTTGATCCAATCAGTTCTAGGTTCATGAAACATATCACAATGCTTAAAAATCTTTCATTTTAATTTTTTCAGAATAAATATGATTATATGTTGTATGCATGAGAAAGGATGATTTACTGAACTATTGTGGGGATAAAGAATTCTCACGGGGTCCCATTGAATCCTGCATTGCAACCAATTAGCAAACAGACAAGGTCAAGTCAACAAAATTCCACGAAATTATTATAGGTCAAGCCAAAGGAGAATAAAAGATGAGAGAAGAAGTCAAGACGATGAAAGCATAAGCAAATTAAAGCAACCTAGACGGAGGAGTGGGCTAGTCTACAACAAGACTATGCACCATGCATCTGCCCTATTCCACCATGGACTAAATATTACTTCCACCAACACTCCTATCTACCATCACAAGGGTAACCTTAGTTATTTGTCAAGTACCCTTATTCTATAAATATACCATGTGAGCATGTACTTTCTTCATCTCACGTGACGTAATTTTCAGTAAGAGCCTACCAACCTTACCTCGATGATCGCGCTCCAACGAGGCATCAGACCTATTCAAAAAACATTATTGTAGCTATGTTTGTTAGTCTACGTAGACCATCACAGCGTGTAAATGAATCTACGAGTAACTTGTCGTTCAAAAGAAATTTAAACTAAAAGCAACGTGTAAATGACGAGTAGGTCAATAATTACATGCTTACACCTGGTTATCAAAATGTCAGTAATTACCTGATTTTTTTCTATTTTACCATCACAACTGTGCCAAATTTGACATCTTGAATCCATACAGATGATCCATGTGGCAGCTAACCCAGATGCATCCTCACAAAAAAGAGCAATAGAAAACAACATATGAATTATTTTAAATCTGGAAAAAATAATTACATTTCTCAAATTTTGACTCCAGGGTTAAGTGCTCATTGATCCAAAATAGATGTAGGTTTATAAGACTAATCATAATGTATGATCTTTTTGTTTTATTTAATTATTCTCTCATTTTTAACATTTGTTGAAAATTAAATTTACGAGAAAAGAATAATTTAGACTCTCTTGTCAAAAAATTATGGGAAGAATCACCTAATTTGGAGTTAAATCGATACTACATGATTATTTCTAAGAATTTAGAGAATTCCTCACCACCTAGCATCGACGTGGCACCCGCGTCAGTTGGAAAATGGCCCTAACATGTGGGATTATTCTTCCTAGTTACTCTCCCTAGTTAATAAGGAAGTATGTTTTGGAGATTGACACGATCTCCAAATAATATAGAAGTAAGAACGCCAGAAGGCGTGTACTACGTCTTTAAAAGACCAGTGTTGATACGAACATGAGGTGGAAGCTCATTGACACTAAGGCCTACTCTCCCTCCTGCAACCACAATGGCAACGGCTCCGAAAAGCTAAACGCATCTCTATGGAAACCTATTTATCTTACAGCCCTCATGCTCTTTTTTTTTTATCTTGTACTTGATAGCATCCATGTATGGCATAGCCCTATTGAACACCACATACTCAAGTGGCGCCAAATACACCAGAAGACTATGATGATGTCGATCAACAAATCCCTCTGAGTCGAGGAGGGGCAGGTTCTGGAGATACACCATTGTAGAAGGTCTATGTCAGACGCCGGGAGCCAATCAAGCTTGTCCCAATGCCGAAGCTCCGACACCTAGATCTAGAGGGCTGCCACGGGCAGCCAACAAGCAAATGAGGCAACTTTTCTGGCTCTAGGTTATAGAGCGGATATGTGGCTGGATGTTCCAAGCCACGTCACTGCAGCCTGATGTCCAGCGTCGAGTCCTCGAGACCTACCAAGTGACAAACTTGCAGCTATATGGGGCTCTCGAACACCAGATATGCATCGCGGTTGTGGTTCTTGTTGTGCTGGCAAAGGAGGCATAATCAGATTCGCGGAGAACGACTAGACCGCCGCAACAAACAAGGGCATCTTCCTACCTGAGGACTAGATGCACATTGATGAGGAGATGCCAAAGATGGAAGAACTCTGGAGCAACCGCCTCACTCTGGTCTAGGTCGTAGTCCCTCAGCCACTCTCCACTAAGACCCTCTTGCACTGAGCGCACTTTGGCCCATCGAGTTGAGACCATAGCCATAATGTTGGGCGCCACCTTAGAGAGCCACACGATGTTGAGCCACCAGTATTTTCAGCATCTAGCACGCTCGTCATTGCCCAGGACAGTGCAATTAACCGCACCGAACATGGCCAAGGAAAGTCGAGGCACCTAGATGTTGAACCCCGCCCATGCATTGGTTGGGTCCACCCATTGTACAACGCCCATCTGCAACAGAGGGCCAAGTTGGGGAGCCGTAGATTAGGAAGGCCAAGGCCCCCATAAATTTTTGGAGAGGATATCATGTGCCACACAACCAAACAATGAACGCCCTTGATGTCGCGGCGTCCCTTCCGGCTCGGAAGATCTTCACCGTGGTCTCGAGTACTTTAGAAGGGATGTCAAGGGACATCATCTCGTGAATGAGGATTGCACTTAGCATTTTCTGAATGAGAATGAGGATCGTCCTACCCCCATGGTTAAGAAGCTTGTCTATCCATGGATGCAACCTGTTCACAGAACGTCGACCACCGGTTCAAGCTAGGTTGCAGTGGGCTTCTTGAGCCCCACCGGTAGCCCAAGGTTCTTTCAAGGGAGAGACACCACTTTGCATCGAACAATCTTCAATGAGAGCACGTCTTATTCCGGCGAGCAACGGAGGGATGGACTATGCACTTTGCTAGATTCATGCGCAGCCCCGATGCCTTGTCGAAATCCTCCACGGTCACTGCACAAGATTGTAGGGTTCGTTGCATAGAAAACAAAAAAATTGTACCGCAAAGACGAATAAAACCAAGATCCAATATGTGGAAAATCCAAGATATAATCTATGAGATCAGAGCAATGAGAAAGAAGAGAGACTAACCCTCGAAGATCCAAAGCCTTGACGAGATCAGATCTCGTGGTTGATGTAGACGATCCTTTCGGTGCTGCAATCCGGTAGCACTTCCGTACTCGGTCACACGTACGGTGTCGATGACGACCTTACTCTCCCCATTCCAGCGGGCAGCGGAGGAGTAGATCCCCTCGGAATCCCAGCAGCACGACGGCGTGGTGGTGGTGGTGGAGGAGAATTCCTGCAGGGCTTCGTGATACGTCTCCAACGTATCTATAATTTCTTATGTTCCATGCTAGTTTTATGCCAATAGCTACATGTTTTATATGCACTTTATATCATATTATGGCATTTATTGGACTAACCTATTAACAAGATGCCACAGTGCCAGTTTCTGTTTATTATGTCTGTTTATTGGAGAAAAGGCCCAAAAATCAAAGTGCTCGGAAAAATCCAGAAAAATTACAGAAATTCTATTTTGCCAGAAGACCCACGGAGCCAGAAGGGCCAGGCCAGAGGAGGCCCATGGCCTCCTCCCCATCCACTGGCGCGGCCAGGAGGGGGGCGGCGCCGCCCTATGGGGTGGGCCCCTCGGGCACCCCCTCGCGCCGCCCTTTCGCCTATATTAAGCTCCTGCCCTGAAAATCCTAAGGGGATCGACGATTTCTCCAGAAGAGTTCCGTAGCTCCGCCGCCACCAAAAACCCTAATTCGGGGGACGAAGTCTCGTTTCGGCACCCCGCCGGGACGTGCAATTGCCCCCGAGCCATCTCCATCGACTCCATCGCCATCTTCATCGCCGTTGTCTGTCTCCCATGATGAGGAGGAGTAGTTCTCCCCGAGGCTGAGGGCTCTACCGGTAGCTATGTGGTTCATCTCTCTCTCCCATGGTGTGATCTTTATGTGATCATGAGCTTTGTAATCTAGTTGAATATGTAGATGTTACTCTTGTCTATTATGCACTCTAGAGGTTACTTTAATATGAACTCCGGAGTCACTCTCCACGGTGTGATGGTGACAGTGTACGCATCGTGTGTGATTCCTTTATGACGTTGTGGAGCTTGTTTACTCCGGCTTGAGGTGTGCTTTTGCAGCCCTACACAGTGAATGGTGTTTGTTATCCAACAAGAGAGTGTTTGAGAGTAGCATTTATTTATTAAATTATGTGATCATTGTTGAGAGTGTCCACTAGTGAAAGTATGATCCCTAGGCCTTGTTTCTAAGCATTGAAACACCGTTTCCAACAAGTTCTGCTACATGTTCGCTTGCTGCCATTATTATTTTAGATTGCAATTACTACTTATAATCATCCATATTACTTGTATTTCACTATCTCTTCGCCGAACTAGTGCACCTATACATCTGACAAGTGTATTAGGTGTGTTGGGGACACAAGAGACTTCTTGTATCTTAATTGCAGGATTGCTTGAGAGGGATATCTTTGACCTCTACCTCCCCGAGTTCGATAAACCTTGGGTGATTCACTTAAGGGAAACTTGCTGCTCGTTCTACGAACCTCTCGCTCTTGGAGGCCCAACACTGTCTACAGGAATAAAAGCGTGCGTAGACATCAAGCTATTTTCTGGCGCCGTTGCCGGGGAGGTAAGGTAAAAGGTATTCACATCCTCCGACTACGAAGCTATTTCCTAGCACTGTTGCCGGTGTCTGAGTGCTCGAAGCTATTTTCTTTAGATTCTGCAATTATATCTTTTTGTTTCTTGTTTTTATTTCACTAGTTAGGCTTAATGGAAAACAACAAAAAAATTAGAGATCTTTATGAAATTTGTATTGAATTAGGACATGATGCTTTTGAAGAGAAAATTAAAAAACCTATGGAAGTTTGTCTACATAATATTGGTAGTAATGTTATTAGTATAAATTTTTTGGACACCATTATTTTTAATGCTATGGAAATACCCAAGCTTGGGGAAGCTAGTTTATATAAAAATAATCTTTTTTGCTCCTCAGCTTTGGATGAAGTATTTTGCCTTGATAATGCTTTGTCTCCAATATATGGTAATTCGAATGATGCTTGTGATATTCCAAATCCACCTGTTGAAAGTGTTCCTTTTAAAATACCTATGAAAATTGTTGAAAGGGTTATGAATGATCAGTATGTAGGGGATGGATCAGTCCATCCAAGTGTTCACTTGTCTAAACTTACAGAACTTTGTGAGTTATTTGAGATTGCAGGTTTATCAAGAGAAAATGTTATGTGGAAACTATTTCCATTGTCACTTAAGGACAAAGCAAAGGAATGGTATAGACTGCTTGGATGAACAACCATCGAATTGGAAACAGACTTGAATCTCTCTTTTACTCTAAATTTTATCCTCTTCATGAAGTGCATCTAGATAGGAATCACATTTATAATTTTTACCCTCATGATGGAGAAAGCATTGCTCAAGCTTGGGGAAGACTAAAAACATTAATACTCAAATGTCCTAACCATGAGCTTTCTGAGGAAATAATTGTTACTAATTTTTATGCAAGGCTTTCAAGTCATTATAAGGATTATGTAGATGCATGTTCACATGGTTCTTTCACAAGTAAGAAGGTTGAAGCTAGATGGGATCTTCTTGAAAGAATTCAAAGCAATACTGAAGATTGGGAGAACAACAAAGGTAAAGAATCAGGTATAAACTATGAATATGAATGCATTAAGTCTTTCATTGAAACTGCTGGTTTTCAAAAGCTTAGTGATAATTATGGTCTTTATTCTCAAATTATTGTTGATTGTTGCAGAACCTTTGATTCTCATATTAATGTTCCTAAAGAAAATTGGGACGTGTATCATGAACCTTTCAAAGACACTTGCATGGAAAATGAAATTGTTGTTAATAATTGCAATAAACATGCCCAAACTTCTGAAAATACTATTTCTTATAAGCATGTTAATTTTTGTGGAATGCATAGACCTTGTGGAATTAATCAAATCGAAGACGAATATTGTATCCATCATAGGAATGAAAAAACTAGAATGTGGTACGAGGCTCTAAAAGATCTTGGTGAAAAAGTTTGTGAATCCATCCTTTTATTTGTGAAATTTGCTATGAAGTTGGTCATTTTAATTTTGAATGTTCTGGTCATGATGATAGTATTTCGAATTTAATGAGTACTTCAAGTCTATATTGTGATAACATGATCACTCTAATCAGCATGATGAACTTACTTTATTTTTGGGGTGTGAAGAGTTATCAAGAAAAATTTCTTTGTTAATATGAGTGATCTTGATATGAATAATGTGTTGCATGGATGTTATCTCTATTGTGTTAATAATTGCCATGCCAACACCTACATATAAAGTGTTATAAAGGATGGGACTTTACCAAAATATGATAGGACTAATATGTGTTTTGTTCTTATTAATGAAAGAGAGGTATCCTCCCAAGTTTCTTCTATTGTTTCTGATAATAAACCAGGTTATGTGGAGAAGCTTCCTTTCAAGCCTCTCCCTCCTAAAGGGGAAAAGAAGAAGAAGAAGAAGAAGGTAACGAAGACGAAGACGAGGAGTAAAAGGAGAGAGGAAACGGTATCTTCTTCCAAACTTGTTGCTCCTATTACAATTGATACTTATAATTCTGAATTCGATGATTCTGAACTTGATGATGAACCTATGCCTGTTATTTATATCAGTGATCATGATTGGGAAAAGCACACTTCTTTTGATATTGAAGATCTTTGGGACACTAATTCTGAAAATGATGATGTTAATAATTACCATAGTATTAGTACTATCCATGTTTCTTCCCATGATGATATAGAAAGCTCTAAGCTTGGGGATGAGGTGTTTGAAAATCCTTTTGCTACTGATGATTATATGTTTGATACATCTCCTTCTAGTAACAATGATGGTATGTTTACAGATGAACACACTTTGGAAGATAACTATTCTATTTCTTATGATGACACTATGCCTCCAATCTTTGACAATTATTATAAAGAATACTATGACATAGGTTATAATTACGAGTCATCCTCATGAAACTTGTCATAGATATGGAGGGATTACCCAAAACCATCTCTCTAATATACGAACTTGTCTATCATATTCAAGTTTGTTATGGTGATTGTGATATTTTCAGTTCATCTACTATTGAGGATAAAATTCATTATGATTATTCTATGCCTCCAATTTATGATGATTATAATGATGGATGTGATAGTTTTACTCCCACTATTACTAATAAAATTGATTATGCTTGTGTGGAGAGTAATGATACTTTTATGCATGTGGATCATGATAAGAATGCTTTATGCGATAGCTATATTGTTGAGTTTATCAATGATACCACTGAAAATTATTATGAGAGAGGGAGACATGGTTTTATATATCTCAATAATATTAAGTCACCTCTCTTTTTGTTGAAAGTTTTGAAGTTGCACTTGCTTTGTCTTTCTATGATAGTAGCTTCAAGCTTCAATAATTTGTTTTCTTACAAGATTCGTTTGCATAGAAAGTGGGTTAGACTTAAATGTGTTTGGTATTTGCTTTTTTATGCTCTCTTATATTCAACTCTCATCTTTATAAGAGCATCATGTAAATTATCATGCCTAGCTAAAAGGTTTTAAAGAAAAGCGCTCTTGGGAGACAACTCATTGTTTTATTTCTGCAATTTTTGTTTTATTTTTGAGTCAAGGTACTGCCTACTACTGTAGCAATATATTTGTATCTTTATTTTCTTGCATTGTTGTGCCAAGTAAAGTCTTTGATAGAAAGTTGATACTAGATTTGGATTTCTGCGCAGAAACAGATTTTTAGCTGTCACGGTTTTGAGCTTTTCTCTCTGCAGAAAAATCGTAAAATCCTGAAACAATTCATGAGTAATCCTCAGATATGTACGCAAATTTCATTCAATTGGAGATTTTCCATCTGAGCATGTTAAGTGCCTCGAAAAAATTCTTCTTTACGGACTGTTCTGTTTTTGACAGATTCTGCCTTTTATTTCGCATTGCCTCTTTTACTGTGTTTGAGTGGATTTCTTTGCTCAATTAAATTTCAGTAGCCTTGGGTAATATCCAGAAGTGTTGGGCATGATTGTGTCCTTGCTGAACATGTGAATTTTTGATTATGCACTAACCCTCTAATGAGATTGCTTTGAGTTTGGTGTGAAGGAAGTTTTCAAGGATCAAGAGAGGAGGATGATATAATATGATCAAGAAGAGTGAAAAGTCTAAGCTTGGGGATGCCCCCGTGGTTCATCCCCATATATTCCAAGAAGACTCAAGCGTCTAAGCTTGGGGATGCCCAAGGCATCCCCTTCTTCATCGACAATTTATCAGGTCATCTCTAGTGAAACTATATTTTAATTCCGTCACATCTTATGCACTTTACTTGGAGCATCCGTGTGCTTTTATTTTCATTTTGTTATTTTCATTATCTGAATAAATCGGATCCTAGCATGCTTGTGTGGGAGAGAGACACGCTCCGCTTTTTCATTTGAACACTTGTGTTCTTCGTTTTACTTTAATATTCATGGCGAAAGCTGAAAGCCTCGGCACTTATTGTTTATGTTTATGGTGAAAGCTGAAAGCCTCGGCATTGATTGTTATTTGGTTGGGAACAGAAAATGCTTCATGTGGTAGTTGGTATATTGTCTTGAATAATTTGATGTTTGGTAATTGTTTTGAGCTCTCGAGTAGATTATGTTTAAGCTTTTGCACCATGTAGTTTAAGCCTATTAGTGGAGAACTACCGTAGAGCTGGCTGAAATTTGGTTTGCATGATTGGTCTCTCTAAGGTCTAGATATTTTCTGGTAAAAGTGTTTGAGTAACAAGGAAGACAGTGTAGAGTCTTATAATGCTTGTAATATGTTTTTATGTAAGTCTTGATGTACCGGTTTATACTTGTGTTTGCTTCAAACAACCTGGCTAGCCAAAGCCTTGTACTAAGAGGGAACACTTCTCGTGCATCCAAATCCTTGAGCCAAAACCTGTGCCATTTCTGTCCACCATAACTACCTATTATGTGGTATTTTCTGCCATTCCAAGTAAATACTTCATGTGCTACCTTTAAACAATTCAAAACTTTATTACTCCTTATTTGTGTCAATGTTTTATAGCTCATGAGGAAGTATGTGGTGTTTTATCTTTCAATCTTGTTGGGCAGACTTTCACCAATGGACTAGTGGCATATACATCCACTTATCCAATAATTTTGCAAAAAGAGTCAGCAACGGGGTGCCCAGACCCCAATTAATTAACTTTCATTAATAATTCTCTTCACATGTTTTGCCCCGATTTATCGATAAGCAACTTAATTTTCCAATAGACACTCCTCCATGGTATGTGAAATGTTGGAAGGCACCCGAGGATTCGGTCAGCCATGGCTTGTGAAAGCAAAAGGTTGGGAGGAGTGTCATCTATAAATAAAACTAAAATACATGTGTAAACAAAAGAGAAGAGGGATGATCTACCTTGCTGGTAGAGATAACGTCCTTCATGGGAGCCACTCTTTGAAAGTCTATTTGACAAGGGGGTTAGAGTGCCCACTACCATTCGTTGACAACAAAAAACACCTCTCAAAACTTTTTTTATGCTCTCTTTATGATTTCAAAAACTTAAAAAGCTCTAGCACATGAGTTAATCCCTGCTTCCCTCTGCGAAGGGCCTATCTTTTACTTTATGTTGAGTCAGTTTACCTACTTCTTTCTATCTTAGAAGAAAACACTTGTGTCAACTTTGTGTGCATCATTTCTTATGTGCTTGCTTATTGCACTCATCATATTACTTTGTGTTGACAATTATCCATGAGATATACATGTTAAAAGTTGAAAGCAATTGCTGAAACTTAAATCTTCCTTTGTGTTGCTTCAAAACCTTTTATTAAGAATCTATTGCTTTATGAGTTAACTCTTATGCAAGAATTTTTGATGCTTGTCTTGAAAGTACTATTAATGAAAAGTTTTTGCTATATGATTCAGTTGTTTAGTCATTGCCTATTTGTTAGCAAACTATAGACCATTGCTTTGAGTCACTTCATTCATCTCATATGCTTTACAATAGTATTTCTCAAGATTATGTTGGTAGCATGTCACTTCAGAAATTATTCTTGTTATCGTTTACCTACTCGAGGACCAGTAGAACTAAGCTTGGGGATGCTTGATACGTCTCCAACGTATCTATAATTTCTTATGTTCCATGCTAGTTTTATGTCAATAGCTACATGTTTTATATGCACTTTATATCATATTATGGCATTTATTGGACTAACCTATTAACAAGATGCCACAGTGCAAGTTTCTGTTTATTATGTCTGTTTATTGCAGAAAAGGCCCAAAAATCAAAGTGCTCGGGAAAATCCAGAAAAATTACCGAAATTCTATTTCGCCAGAAGACCCACGGAGCCAGAAGGGCCAGGCCAGAGGAGGCCCATGGCCTCCTCCCCATCCACTGGCGCGGCCAGGAGGGGGGCGGCGCCGCCCTATGGGGTGGGCCCCTCGGGCACCCTCGCGCCGCCCTTTCGCCTATATTAAGCTCCTGCCTCGAAAACCCTAAGGGGATCGACGATTTCTCCGGAAGAGTTCCGTAGCTCCGCCGCCACCAAAAACCCTAATTCGGGGACGAAGTCTCTGTTTCGGCACCCTGCCGGGACGGGAATTGCCCCGGAGCCATCTCCATCGACTCCATCGCCATCTTCATCGCCTGTTGCTTGTCTCCCATGATGAGGAGGGAGTAGTTCTCCCCGAGCTGAGGGCTCTACCGGTAGCTATGTGGTTCATCTCTCTCTCCCATGGTGTGATCTTTATGTGATCATGAGCTTTGTAATCTAGTTGAATATGTAGATGTTACTCTTGTCTATTATGCACTCCAGATGTTACTTTAATATGAACTCTGGAGTCACTCTCCACGGTGTGATGGTGACAGTGTGCGCATCATGTGTGATTCCTTTATGATGTTGTGGAGCTTGTATACGCCGGCTTGAGGTGTGCTTTTGCAGCCCTACACAGTGAATGGTGTTTGTTATCCAACAAGAGAGTGTTTGAGAGTAGCATTTATTTATTCAATTATGTGATCATTGTTGAGAGTGTCCACTAGTGAAAGTATGATCCCTAGGCCTTGTTTCTAAGCATTGAAACATCGTTTCCAACAAGTTCTACTACATGTTCGCTTGCTGCCATTTTTATTTCAGATTGCAATTACTACTTATAATCATTCATATTACTTGTATTTCACTATCTCTTCGCCGAACTAGTGCACATATACATCTGACAAGTGTATTAGGTGTGTTGGGGACACAAGAGACTTCTTGTATCTTAATTGCAGTGGTTGCTTGAGAGGGATATCTTTGACCTCTACCTCCCTGAGTTCGATAACCCTTGGGTGATTCACTTAAGGGAAACTTGCTGTTGTTCTACAAACCTCTGCTCTTGGAGGCCCAACACTGTCTACAGGAATAGAAGCGTGCGTGGACATCACTTCGCCTAAGCCGGAGCAGGAGAAACTGGGAGGGAGGAGAGATGGAAGATTAGGGTTGAGGGAAGGGGGGTATGGCCGGCCACCCCACCCCTATTTATATAGTGGGGGTCATCTAGGGTTGCCCCCTTTGCCAAAACCCATCTAGGGCCAGCGCAAGGGGAGGGGGGAACTTTCCTTCCCCCAAGCCTTCCCCTTTAGGGTTTGCCCTAAAACCCTTAGGCTGGACGGCCTGGGCCTTGAGGGCTGGTGCGCCTGGCCCATTACGGCGGGGCTGCACCCCGTCGACTCAGGTGGCCCCTCCCGGGATCTTGGGCCCATTGGTGGCCCCTTTGGAACCTTCTAGAACCTTCCCAGTTTTCCATTTGAAAGTTCCCGAACTTTTCCGAACCCCGAAAAATAACTTGCCTTATATGAATCTTATTCTCCGGACCATTCCAGACCTCCTCGTGATCTCCTGGATCCCATCCGAGACTCCGGACAATATTCAATCTCCATCTAATATTCCATATCTACTATACAGCATCGAACCTTAAGTGTGTCACCCTACGGTTCACGAATTATAAGGACATGATCAAGACACCTCTCCGATCAATAACCAATTGTGGGACTTGGAGATCCATAATGGCTCCACATATTCAATGATGACTTCGTGATCGAAGGAACCATTGACATACAATATCGATTCCCTTTGTCGAGCGGTACTTTACTTATCTGAGGTTCGATCATCGGTATATCTATACCTAGTTCAACCTCGTTACCGATAAGTACTCGTTACTCGTACCATGATATGTCATCCCTTGTGACCTTTTCACATGCTTGCAAGCTAATTAGATGACATTCCACCAAGAGGGCCTAGAGTATATCTATCCGTCATCGGGATGGACAAATCCCACTCTTAATCCATGTGCTTCAACTCATATTTTTAGAATACTTAATCCCATCTTTATAACCACCCATTTATGAAGTGGTGTTTTATGTAATCAAAGCATCCATCCGGTGTAAGTGATTTACACGATCTCATGGTCGAAGGATTAGGTTACTATGTATCGAAAGCTTATAGCAAGATGAACTTAATGGCTTGATCTTATGCTATGCTTACTATGGGTGTGTGTCCGTTACATCATTATCCTAATGACTGTTGCGGTCAAAAACCCACCGGCGAGTAACGACGGGCGACACCGTAAAGCCGGGAGGCTCCCAGGATTGCGGTGGACCCTGGTCCCTCGGGCGACGGCCGGCAATGCCTTCTGGCACACGTCCTGGTGCTTACGAGGGAGTGCCACCTGACCTATACCTGGTCAGGAAGGTGATGGTTTGCTTCGACTAGTTTCCTGCATGGCAAACACGTAAACATTAAATACGAGCCCCGATCGGCTCTTAAGTTGTTCTGTGGATCGGCTCAAAGAGCCGATTGCCCCATGGTTCATGTTAGATTTATAAGGACATGGGGATCATGCTTTATCAATATCAAGCTAAACTAATCTACGATAGTCTAGGGTTTTCACCGTATAATCGGAACATCCTATGCGTAATTGAGCCTAGCAGATACGTAAGGTGATGGAAAACCAACCCTAAAGAGGCCTAAAAACCAACGTGAAGTTGATCCCCGGAACAATCCCTCTAGAGCTTAATAAACCACACCTTACGCACTACCGGATCGTTCAACCCGTTTATAAGGCCTAACCATACGGATATCAAACCAATCCTTGAAGAACAAGGAGCAACTATAACGGATTAGATCTACTAAATAACGAATAAGCAAGATATTGCCTGATACGTCTCCGACGTATCGATAATTTCTTATGTTCTATGCCATATTATTGATGATACCTACATGTTTTATGCACACTTTATGTCATATTCGTGCATTTTCTGGAACTAACCTATTAACAAGATGCCGAAGTGCCGGCTCTCGTTTTCTCGCTGTTTTTGGTTTCGAAATCCTAGTAACGAAATATTCTCGGAATTGGACGAAACAAAGACCCAGGGGCCTATTTTGCCACGAACCTTCCGTAAGACCGAAGAGCATACGAAGTGGGGCCACGAGGTGGCCAAACCACATGGCGGCGCGGCCAAGGGGGCCCGCGCCGCCCGTGGTGTGGGCCCCTCGTCGAGCCCCCGACTCGCCCTTCCGCCTACTTAAAGCCTCCGTCGCGAAACCCCCGACGCGAAAACCACGATACGGAAAACCTATCGAGACGCCGCCGCCGCCGATCCCATCTCGGGGATTCGGAGATCTCCTCCCGCACCCCGCCGAGAGGGGATTCATCTCCCGGAGGACTCTACACCGCCATGGTCGCCTCCGGAGTGATGAGTGAGTAGTTCACCCCCGGACTATGGGTCCATAGCGAGTAGCTAGATGGTTGTCTTCTCCTCATTGTGCTTCATTGTCGGATCTTGTGAGCTGCCTAACATGATCAAGATCATCTATCCGTAATACTCTATGTTGTGTTTGTCGGGATCCGATGGATAGAGAATACTATGTCATGTTAATTATCAAGTTATTACATATGTGTTGTTTATGATCTTGCATGCTCTCCGTTACTAGTAGAGGCTCTGGCCAAGTTTTTGATTTTAACTCCAAGAGGGAGTATTTATGCTCGATAGTGGGTTCATGCCTCGCATTGACACCGGGACAAGTGATGTAAAGTTCTAAGGTTGTGTTGTGCCGTTGCCACTAGGGATAAAACATTGGCGCTATGTCCGAGGATATAGTTGTCGATTACATTACGCACCATACTTAATGCAATTGTCCGTTGCTTTGCAACTTAATACCGGAGGGGGTTCGGACGATAACCCGAAGGTGGACTTTTTAGGCATAGATGCAGCTTGGATGGCGGTCTATGTACTTTGTCGTAATGCCCAATTAAATCTCACTATACTTATCATGTCATGTATGTGCATTGTTATGCCCTCTCTATTTGTCAATTGCCCGACCGTAATTTGTTCACCCAACATGCTTTTATCTTATGGGAGAGACACCTCTAGTGAACTCGTGGACCCAGGTCCATTCTTTAATACTCGAAATACAAATCTGTCGCAATACTTGTTTTTACTATTTTCTCTGCAAACAATCATCTTCCACACAATACGGTTAATCCTTTGTTACAGCAAGCCGGTGAGATTGACAACCTCACTCGTTTCGTTGGGGCAAAGTACTTTGGTTGTGTTGTGCAGGTTCCACGTTGGCGCCGGAATCTCTGGTGTTGCGCCGCACTACATCCCACCACCATCAACCTTCAACGTGCTTCTTGACTCCTACTGGTTCGATTAAACATTGGTTTCTAACTGAGGGAAACTTGCCGCTATGCGCATCACACCTTCCTCTTGGGGTTCCCAACGGACGTGTCAATTACACGCATCAAGCAAATTTCTGGCGCCGTTGCCGGGGAGATCAAGACACGCTGCAAGGGCAGTCTCCACTTCTCAATCTCTTTACTTTGTTTTTGTCTTGCTTTATTTTATTTACTACTTTGTTTGCTGCATTATATCAAAACACAAAAAAATTAGTTGCTAGCTTTACTTTATTTACCTGTCTTGTTTGCTATATCAAAAACACAAAAAAATTAGTTACTTGTTTTACTTTACTTAATATCATGCATGTTTTTATTTCACTAGTTAAGCATAATGGAAAACAACAAAAATATGAGGGATCTTTATGAACTTTATCTTGAATTAGGACATGATGTGTTTGAATAGAGAATTAAAAAAACCCATGGAACTTTATATGCATGCTAATGGGAATGTTATTACTATGGATGCTTTGAACACCATTGTTGCTAATGTTATGGAAAATTCTAAGCTTGGGGAAGCTGGCTCTGATGAGCAGGATCTTTTAGTACCCCAAGCATTGAGGAGAAAATTTTCTTTATGATTACAATATGCCTCCTATATATGATGATAGCCACTTTGTTGAATTTGCTCCCACTACAACTAATAAAATTGATTATGCTTATGTGGAGAGTAATAATTTTATGCATGAGACTCATGATAAGAATGCTTTATGTGATAGTTATATTGTTGAGTTTGCTCATGATGCTACTGAAAGTTATTATGAGAGAGGAAAATATGGTTGTAGAAATTTTCATGTTACTAAAACACCTCTCTATGTGCTGAAATTTTTGAAGCTACACTTGTTTTATCTTTCTACGCTTGTTGCATTATGCTTCTTGAACTTGTTTATTTACAAGATTCCTATGCATAGGAAGCATGTTAGGCTTAAAGTTGTTTTGAATTTGCCTCTTGATGCTCTCTTTTGCTTGAAATACTATTTCTTGCGAGTGCATCATTAAAACTGCTGAGCCCATCTTAATAGCTAAAAAGAAAGAACTTCTTGGGAGACAACCCATGTTTTTACTACAGTATTTTTTTTTTATATTTGTGTCTTGGAAGTTGTTTACTACTGTAGCAACCTCTCCTTATGTTAGTTTTAATGTTTTGTTGTGCCAAGTAAAGTCTTTGATAGAAAAGTAAGTACTAGATTTGGATTACTGCGCTAGTCCCGCATTTCTTTGTTGTCACGAATCTGGGTCTATCTCCTCGTAGGTAGCTCAGAAAATTAAGCCAATTTACGAGAATGATCCTCAGATATGTACGCAACTTTCATTCAATTTGAGAATTTTCGTTTGAGCAAGTCTGGTGGCCTAATAAAATCCATCTTTACGGATCTGTTCTGTTTTGACAGATTCTGTCTTTTATTTCGCATTGCCTCTTTTGCTATGTTGGATGAATTTCTTTGATCCATTAATGTCCAAGTAGCTTTATGCAATGTCCGAAGTGTTAAGAATGATTGTGTCACCTCTGAACATGTGAATTTTTATTATGCACTAACCCTCTAATGAGTTGTTTCGAGTTTGGTGTGGAGGAAGTTTTCAAGGATCAAGAGAGCAGTATGATGCAATATGATCAAGGAGAGTGAAAGCTCTAAGCTTGGGGATGCCCCGGTGGTTCACCCCTGCATATTATAAGAAGACTCAAGCGTCTAAGCTTGGGGATGCCCAAGGCATCCCCTTCTTCATCGACAACATTATCAGGTTCCTCCCCTGAAACTATATTTTTATTCCATCACATCTTATATACTTTGCTTGGAGCGTCGGTGTGTTTTTGTTTTTGTTTTGTTTGAATAAAATGGATCCTAGCATTCACTTTATGGGAGAGAGACACGCTCCGCTGTAGCATATGGACAAGTATGTCCTTAGGCTCTACTCATAGTATTCATGGCGAAGTTTCTTCTTCGTTAAATTGTTATATGGTTGGAATTGGAAAATGCTACATGTAGTAACTCTAAAATGTCTTGGATAATTTGATACTTGGCAATTGTTGTGCTCATGTTTAAGCTCTTGCATCATATACTTTGCACCCATTAATGAAGAAATACTTAGAGCTTGCTAATTTGGTTTGCATATTTGGTTTCTCTAGAGTCTAGATAACATCTAGTATTCAGTTTTGAACAACAAGGAAGACGGTATGGAGTCCTATAATGTTTACCATATGTCTTTTATGTGAGTTTTGCTCGTACCGTTCATCCTTGTGTTTGTTTCAAATAACCTTGCTAGCCTAAACCTTGTATCGAGAGGGAATACTTCTCATGCATCCAAATACTTGAGCCAACCACTATGCCATTTGTGTCCACCATACCTACCTACTACATGGTATTTATCCGCCATTCCAAAGTAAATTGCTTGAGTGCTACCTTTAAAATTCCATCATTCACCTTTGCAATATATAGCTCATGGGACAAATAGCTTAAAAACTATTGTGGTATTGAATATGTACTTATGCACTTTATCTCTTATTAAGTTGCTTGTTGTGCGATAACCATGCTTCTGGGGATGCCATCAACTATTCTTTGTTGAATATCATGTGAGTTGCTATGCATGTACGTCTTGTCTGAAGTAAGAGAGATCTACCACCTTCATGGTTGGAGCATGTATATTGTTAGAGAAGAACTTTGGGCCGCTAACTAAAGCCATGATTCATGGTGGAAGTTTCAGTTTTGGACATATATCCTCAATCTCATATGAGAATAATAATTGTTGTCACATGCTTATGCATTAAAGAGGAGTCCATTATCTCGTTGTCCATGTTGTCCCGTGATGGATGTCTAAGTTGAGAATAATCAAAAGCGAGAAATCCAAAATGCGAGCTTTCTCCTTAGACCTTTGTACAGAGCGGCATGGAGGTACCCCATTGTGACACTTGGTTAAAACATGTGCATTGCAAAGATCCTAGTAGTCCAAGCTAATTAGGACAAGGTGCGGGCACTATTAGTATACTATGCATGAGGCTTGCAACTTGTAAGATATAATGTACATAACTCATATGCTTTATTACTACCGTTGACAAAATTGTTTCATGTTTTCAAAATAAAAGCTCTAGCACAAATATAGCAATCGATGCTTTCCTCTTTGAAGGACCTTTCTTTTTTACTTTTATGTTGAGTCAGTTCACCTATCTCTCTCCACCTCAAGAAGCAAACACTTGTGTGAACTGTGCATTGATTCCTACATACTTGCATATTGTACTTGTTATATTGCTCTATGTTGACTATTATCCATGAGATATACATGTTACAAGTTGAAAGCAACCGCTGAAACTTAATCTTCCTTTTGTGTTGCTTCAATACCTTTACTTTGATTTATTGCTTTATGAGTTAACTCTTATGCAAGACTTATTAATACTTGTCTTGAAGTACTATTCATGAAAAGTCTTTGCTTTATGATTCACTTGTTGACTCATGTCATTACCATTGTTTTGATCGCTGCATCCACTACATATGTTTACAAATAGTATGATCAAGGTTATGATGGCATATTACTTCAGAAATTATCTTTGTTATCGTTTTACTCGCTCGGACGAGCGTAACTAAGCTTGGGGATGCTTGATACGTCTCCGACGTATCGATAATTTCTTATGTTCTATGCCATATTATTGATGATACCTACATGTTTTATGCACACTTTATGTCATATTCGTGCATTTTCTCGGAACTAACCTATTAACAAGATGCCGAAGTGCCGCTCTCGTTTTCTCGTCGTTTTTGGTTTCAGAAATCCTAGTAACGAAATATTCTCGAATTGGACGAAACAAAGACCCAGGGGCCTATTTTGCCATGAACCTTCCAGAAGATCGAAGAGCATACGAAGTGGGGCCACGAGGTGGCCAAACCACATGGCGGCGCGGCCAAGGGGGGGCCCGCGCCGCCCTGTGGTGTGGGCCCTGATACGTCTCCAACGTATCGATAATTTCTTGTGTTCCATGCCACATTATTGATGTTATCTACATGTTTTATGCACACTTTATGTCATATTCGTGCATTTTCTGGAACTAACCTATTAACAAGATGCCGAAGTGCCGCTTGCTATTTTCTCGCTGTTTTTGGTTTCGTAAATCCTAGTAAAGAAATATTCTCGGAATTGGACGAAATAAAAGCCCAGAGGCCTATTTTTCCACGAAGCTTCCAGAAGACCGAAGACGAGACGAAGAGGGGCCACGGGGTGGCCAAACCCTAGGGCGGAGCGGCCCCACCCCTGGCCGTGCTGGCCTATGGTGCGGGCCCCCCGTGCCGCCTCTTGACTTTCCCTTCCGCCTACTTAAAGCCTCCGTGACGAAACTTCCAGTACCGAGAGCCACGATACGGAAAACCTTACTGAGACGCCGCCGCCGCCGATCCCATCTCGGGGATCCTCGGAGATCGCTCTCCGCACCCTCGCCGGAGAGGGGAATCATCTCCCGGAGGACTCTACACCGCCATGGTCGCCTCCGGAGTGATGAGTGAGTAGTCTACCCCCGGACTATGGGTCCATAGCAGTAGCTAGATGGTTGTCTTCTCCCCATTGTGCTATCATTGTCGGATCTTGTGAGCTGCCTATCATGATCAAGATCATCTATATGTAATTCTATATGTTGCGTTTGTTGGGATCCGATGAATAGAGAATACTTGTTATGTTGATTATCAAAGTTATGCTATGTGTTGTTTAAGATCTTGCATGCTCTCCGTTACTAGTAGATGCTCTGGCCAAGTAGATGCTTTTAACTCCAAGAGGGAGTACTTATGCTCGATAGTGGGTTCATGCCTGCATTGACACCCGGGACAAGTGATGTAAAGTTCTAAGGTTGTGTTGTGCCGTTGCCACTAGGGATAAAACATTGATGCTATGTCTAAGGATGTAGTTGTTGATTACATTACGCACCATACTTAATGCAATTGTCTCGTTGCTTTGCAACTTAATACCGGAGGGGGTTCGGATGATAACCCGAAGGTGGACTTTTTAGGCATAGATGCAGCTTGGATGGCGGTCTATGTACTTTGTCGTAATGCCCAATTAAATCTCACTATACTCATCATGATATGTATGTGCATTGTCATGCTCTCTTTATTTTTCAATTGCCCAACCGTAATTTGTTCACCCAACATGCTGTTCGTCTTATGGGAGAGACACCTCTAGTGAACTCGTGGACCCCGGTCCAATTCTCTTTACCGAAATACAACCCATCGCAATACTTGTTTTTACCGTTTTCTCTCGCAAACAATCATCTTCCACACAATACGGTTAATCCTTTGTTACAGCAAGCCGGTGAGATTGACAACCTCACCGTTTCGTTGGGGCAAAGTACTTTGGTTGTGTTGTGCAGGTTCCACGTTGGCGCGGAATCTCTGGTGTTGCGCCGCACTACATCCCGCCGCCATCAACCTTCAACGTGCTTCTTGGCTCCTCCTGGTTCGATAAACCTTGGTTTCTTTCTGAGGGAAAACTTGCTGTTGTGCTCATCATACCTTCCTCTTGGGGTTGCCCAACGAACGTGTGAAATACACGCCATCAAGCATATTTTCTCGGCGCTCGTTGCCGGGGAGATCAAGACACGCCGCAAGGGGAGTCTCCACTTCTCAATCTCTTTACTTTGTTTTTGTCTTGCTTAGTTTTATTTACTACTTTGTTTGCTGCACTAAATCAAAATACAAAAAAATTAGTTGCTAGTTTTACTTTATTTGCTATCTTGTTTGCTATATCGAAAACACAAAAAAAATAGTTTACTTGCATTTACTTTATCTAGTTTGCTTTATTTACTATTGCTAAAATGGCTACCCCTGAAAATACTAAGTTGTGTGACTTCACAACCACAAATAATAATGATTTCTTATGCACACCTATTGCTCCACCTCGCTACTACAGCAGAATTCTTTGAAATTAAACCTCGCTTTATCGAATCTTGTTATGAAAGATCAATTTTCCGGAATTAGTTCTCGATGATGCTCGCTGCCCATCTTAATAATTTTGTTGAACTATGTGAAATGCAAAAATATAAAGATGTAGATGGTGATATTATTAAACTAAAATTGTTCCCTTTCTCATTAAGAGGAAGAGCTAAAGATTGGTTGCTATCTCTCGCCTAAGAATAGTATTGATTCATGGACTAAATGCAAGGATGCTTTTATTGGTAGATATTATCCCCCTGCTAAAATTATATCTTTGAGGAGTAGCATAATGAATTTCAAACAATTAGATACTGAACATGTTGCTCAAGCTTGGGAAAGAATGAAATCTCTCGGTTAAAAATTGCCCAACCCATGGACTCGACTACTTGGATGATCATCCAAACCTTCTATGCAGGACTAAATTTTTCTTCACGGAATTTATTGGATTCAGCTGCTGGAGGTACCTTTATGTCCATCACTCTTGGTGAAGCAACAAAGCTTCTTGATAATATGATGATCAACTACTCCGAATGGCACACTGAAAGAGCCCCACAAGGTAAGAAGGTAAATTCCGTTGAGGAATCCTCTTCCTTGAATGATAAGGTTGATGCTATTATGTCTATGCTTGTGAATGATAGGACTAATATTGATCCTAATAATGTTCCGTTAGCTTCATTGGTTGCACAAGAAGAACATGTTGATGTGAACTTCATTAAAAATAATAATTTCAACAACAATGCTTACCTGAACAATTCTAGTAACAACTATAGGCCATATCCTTATAATAATGGCAACGGCTATGGTAATTCTTATGGAAATTCTTACAACAATAATAGGAATTCACCCCCTGGACTTGAAGCCATGCTTAAAGAATTTATTAGTACACAAACCGCTTTTAACAAATCTGTTGAAGAAAAGCTTGGTAAAATTGATATTCTTGTTTCTAGAGTTGATAGTCTTGCTTCTGATGTTGATCTTTTGAAATCGAAAGTTATGCCTAATAGGGATATTGAAAATAAAATTGTTACTACAGCAAATGCCATTTAAGTTAGAATTAATGAGAATATAAGATTAATGGCTGAACTGCGTGCTAGGTGGGATAGAGAAGAAAATGAAAAACTAGCTAAAGAGAAGAATATAGCTAAAGTTTGGACTATTACCACCACTAGTAATGCTAATGCTACACATGTTGCTGCACCTCCTACTCATACTAATAAAAGAATTGGTGTTAGCAATGTTTCCACTTCTAATGCAAAGCGCGAAAACTCGCTCGAAACCGCTAAAACCGCTGAAACCGCTCGTGATAAAGTCGCTGAAATTTTTTCCAACATTGGGGATGATGATCCCATTGCTTTAGATTATAATGGTTTGAATTTTGATGATTGCCACATCTCTGAAGTTATAAAGTTCTTGCAAAAACTTGCTAAAAGTCCTAATGCTAGTGCTATAAATTTGGCTTTCACGCATCATATTACAAATGCTCTCATAAAAGCTAGAGAAGAGAAACTAGAGCGCGAAGCCTCTATTCCTAAAAAGCTAGAAGATGGTTGGGAGCCCATCATTAAGATGAAGGTTAAAGATTTTGATTGTAATGCTTTATGTGATCTTGGTGCAAGTATTTCTGTTATGCCTAAGAAAATTTATAATATGCTTGACTTGCCACCGCTGAAAAATTGTTATTTGGATGTTAATCTTGCCGATCATTCTACAAAGAAACCTTTGGGTAAAGTTGATAATGTTCGCATCACCGTTAACAATAACCTTGTCTCCCGTTGATTTTGTTATCTTGGATATTGAATGCAATGCATCTTGTCCAATTATATTGGGAAGACCTTTTCTTCGAACTGTTGGTGCTATTATTGATATGAGGGAAGGTAATATAAAATATCAATTTCTTCTCAAGAAAGGTATGGAACACTTCCCTAGAAAGAGAATGAAGGTACCTTATGATTCTATTATTAGAACAAATTATGATGTTGATGCTTCATCTCTCGATGTTACTTGATACACACTTTCTGCGCCTAGCCGAAAGGCGTTAAAGAAAAGCGCTTATGGGAGACAACCCATGTTTTTACCTATAGTACTTTGTTTTTATTTTGTGTCTTGGAAGTTGTTTACTACTGTAGCAACCTCTCCTTATCTTAGTTTTGAGTTTTGTTGTGCCAAGTTAAGCCGTTGATAGAAAAGTAAGTACTAGATTTGGATTACTGCGCAGTTCCAGCATTTCTTTGCTGTCACGAATCTGGGTCTATCTCCCTGTAGGTAGCTCAGAAAATTACGCCAATTTACGAGCATGATCCTCAGATATGTACGCAACTTTCATTCAATTTGAGCATTTTCGTTTGAGCAAGTCTGGTGCCATTTTAAAATTCGTCAATACGAACTGTTCTGTTTTGACAGATTCTGCCTTTTATTTCGCATTGCCTCTTTCGCTATGTTGGATGAATTTCTTTGATCCACTAATGTCCAGTAGCATTATGCAATGTCCAGAAGTGTTAAGAATGATTGTGTCACCTCTGAATATGTCAATTTATATTATGCACTAACTCTCTAATGAGTTGTTTCGAGTTTGGTGTGGAGGAAGTTTTCAAGGGTCAAGAGAGGAGTATGATGCAACATGATCAAGGAGAGTGAAAGCTCTAAGCTTGGGGATGCACCCGGTGGTTCACCCCTGCATATATCAAGAAAACTCAAGCGTCTAAGCTTGGGGATGCCCAAGGCATCCCCTTCTTCATCGACAAATTATCGTGTTCCTCCCCCGAAACTACATTTTTATTCGGCCACATCTTATGTGCTTTTTCTTGGAGCGTCGGTTTGTTTTTGTTTTTGTTTTGTTTGAATAAAATGGATCCTAGCATTCACTTTATGGGAGAGATACACGCTCCGCTGTAGCATATGGACAAATATGTCCTTGGTTTCTACTCATAGTATTCATGGCGAAGTTTCTCCTTCGTTAAATTGTTATATGGTTGGAATTGGAAAATGATACATGTAGTAATTGCTATAAATGTCTTGGGTAATGTGATACTTGGCAATTGTTGTGCTCATGTTTAAGCTCTTGCATCATATGCTTTGCACCCATTAATGAAGAAATACATAGAGCATGCTAAAATTTGGTTTGTATATTTGGTTTCTCTAAGGTCTAGATAATTTCTAGTTTTGAGTTTGAACAACAAGGAAGACGGTGTAGAGTCTTATAATGTTTTCAATATGTCTTTTATGTGAGTTTTGCTGCACCGGTTCATCCTTGTGTTTGTTTCAAATAAGCCTTGCTAGCCTAAACCTTGTATCGAGAGGGAATACTTCTCATGCATCCAAAATACTTGAGCCAACCACTATGCCATTTGTGTCCACCATACCTACCTATACTACATGGTATTTTCCCGCCATTCCAAAGTAAATTGCTTGAGTGCTACCTTTAAAATCCCATCATTCACCTTTACAATATATAGCTCATGGGACAAATAGTTTAAAAACTATTGTGGTATTGAATATGTAATTATGCACTTTATCTCTTATTAAGTTGCTTGTTGTGCGATAACCATGTTTACTGGGGGAACGCCATCAACTCATTGTTGAATTTCATGTGAGTTGCTATGCATGTTCGTCTTGTCTCGAAGTAAGGGCGATCTACACCGAGTTGAATGGTTTGAGCATGCATATTGTGAGAGAAGAACATTGGGCCGCTAACTAAAGCCATGATTCATGGTGGAAGTTTCAGCTTTGGACAAACATCCTCAAATCTCTAATGAGAAAAGAATTAATTGTTGTCAAATGCTTAAAGCATTAAAAGATGAGTCCATTATCTCGTTGTCTATGTTGTCCCGGTATGGATGTCTAAGTTGAGAATAATCAAAAGCGAGAAATCCAAATGTGAGCTTTCTCCTTAGACCTTTGTACAAAGCGGCATAGAGGTACCCCTTTGTGAAACTTGGTTAAAGCATATGTATTGCGGTGATAATCCAGGTAGTCCAAGCTAATTAGGACAAGGTGCGGGCACTATTAGTACACTATGCATGAGGCTTGCAACTTATAAGATATAATTTACATGATGCATATGCTTTATTACTACCGTTGACAAAATTGTTTCATGTTTTCAAAATCAAAGCTCTAGCACAAATATAGCAATCGATGCTTTTCCTCTATGAGGACCATTCTTTTACTTTCAATGTTGAGTCAGCTCACCTATTTCTCTCCACCTCAAGAAGCAAACACTTGTGTGAACCGTGCATTGATTCCTACATACTTGCTTATTGCACTTATTATATTACTCTATGTTGACAATATCCATGAGATATACATGTTACAAGTTGAAAGCAACCGCTGAAACTTAATCTTCTTTTGTGTTGCTTCAATACCTTTACTTTGAATTATTGCTTTATGAGTTAACTCTTATGCAAGACTTATTGATGCTTGTCTTGAAGTGCTATTCATGAAAAGTCTTTGCTTTATGATTCACTTGTTTACTCATGTCATACACATTGTTTTGATCGCTGCATTCTTTACATATGCTTTACAAATAGTATGATCAAGATTATGATGGCATGTCACTCCAGTAAATTATCTTTGTTATCGTTTTACCTCGCTCGGGACGAGCGTAACTAAGCTTGGGGATGCCGATACGTCTCCAACGTATCGATAATTTCTTGTGTTCCATGCCACATTATTGATGTTATCTACATGTTTTATGCACACTTTATGTCATATTCGTGCATTTTCTGGAACTAACCTATTAACAAGATGCCGAAGTGCCGCTGTCGTTTTCGCTGTTTTTGGTTTCGTAAATCCTAGTAAAGAAATATTCTCGGAATTGGACGAAATAAAAGCCCGGAGGCCTATTTTTCCACGAAGCTTCCGTAAGACCGAAGACGAGACGAAGAGGGGCCACGGGGTGGCCAAACCCTAGGGCGGTGCGGCCCCACCCCCGGCCGCGCCGCCTATGGTGCGGGCCCCCGTGCCGCCTCTTGACTTGCCCTTCCGCCTACTTAAAGCCTCCGTGACGAAACTTCCAGCACCGAGAGCCACGATACGGAAAACCTTCATCGAGACGCCGCCGCCGCCGATCCCATCTCGGGGATCCCGGAGATCGCTCTCCGCACCCTCGCCGGAGAGGGGAATCATCTCCCGGAGGACTCTACACCGCCATGGTCGCCTCCGGAGTGATGAGTGAGTAGTCTACCCCCGGACTATGGGTCCATAGCAGTAGCTAGATGGTTGTCTTCTCCCCATTGTGCTATCATTGTCGGATCTTGTGAGCTGCCTATCATGATCAAGATCATCTATATGTAATTCTATATGTTGCGTTTGTTGGGATCCGATGAATAGAGAATACTTGTTATGTTGATTATCAAAGTTATGCTATGTGTTGTTTAAGATCTTGCATGCTCTCCGTTACTAGTAGATGCTCCGGCCAAGTAGATGCTTTTAACTCCAAGAGGGAGTACTTATGCTCGATAGTGGGTTCATGCCCGCATTGACACCGGGACGAGTGATGTAAAGTTCTAAGGTTGTGTTGTGCTGTTGCCACTAGGGATAAAACATTGATGCTATGTCTAAGGATGTAGTTGTTGATTACATTACGCACCATACTTAATGCAATTGTCTCGTTGCTTGCAACTTAATACCGGAGGGGGTTCGGATGATAACCCGAAGGTGGACTTTTTAGGCATAGATGCAGCTTGGATGGCGGTCTATGTACTTTGTCGTAATGCCCAATTAAATCTCACTATACTCATCATGATATGTATGTGCATTGTCATGCTCTCTTTATTTGTCAATTGCCCAACCGTAATTTGTTCACCCAACATGCCGTTCGTCTTATGGGAGAGACACCTCTAGTGAACCGTGGACCCCGGTCCAATTCTCTTTACTCGAAATACAATCTACCGCAATACTTGTTTTTACCGTTTTCTCTCGCAAACAATCATCTTCCACACAATACGGTTAATCCTTTGTTACAGCAAGCCGGTGAGATTGACAACCTCACTGTTTCGTTGGGGCAAAGTACTTTGGTTGTGTTGTGCAGGTTCCACGTTGGCGCCGGAATCTCCGGTGTTGCGCCGCACTACATCCCGCCGCCATCAACCTTCAACGTGCTTCTTGGCTCCTCCTGGTTCGATAAACCTTGGTTTCTTTCTGAGGGAAAACTTGCTGTTGTGCTCATCATACCTTCCTCTTGGGGTTGCCCAACGAACGTGTGAAATACACGCCATCAGGCCCCTCGTCAGGCCCCCGACTCTGCCCTTCCGCCTACTTAAAGCCTCCGTCGCGAAACCCCTGACGCGAAAAACCACGATACGGAAAACCTTACTGAGACGCCGCCGCCGCCGATCCCATCTCGGGGGATTCTGGAGATCTCCTCCGGCACCCCGCCGGAGAGGGGATTCATCTCCCGGAGGACTCTACACCGCCATGGTCGCCTCCGGAGTGATGAGTGAGTAGTTCACCCCTGGACTATGGGTCCATAGCAGTAGCTAGATGGTTGTCTTCTCCTCATTGTGCTTCATTGTCGGATCTTGTGAGCTGCCTAACATGATCAAGATCATCTATCTGTAATACTCTATGTTGTGTTTGTCGGGATCCGATGGATAGAGAATACTATGTCATGTTAATTATCAAGTTATTACATATGTGTTGTTTATGATCTTGCATGCTCTCCGTTACTAGTAGAGGCTCTGGCCAAGTTTTTGCTTTTACCTCCAAGAGGGAGTATTTATGCTCGATAGTGGGTTCATGCCTGCATTGACACCGGGACAAGGATGTGAAAGTTCTAAGGTTGTGTTGTGTCTGTTGCCACTAGGGATAAAACATTGGCGCTATGTCCGAGGATGTAGTTGTTGATTACATTACACACCATACTTAATGCAATTGTCTCGTTGCTTTGCAACTTAATACCGGAGGGGGTTCGGACGATAACTCCGAAGGTGGACTTTTTAGTCATAGATGCGGTTGGATGGCGGTCTATGTACTTTGTCGTAATGCCCAATTAAATCTCACTATACTTATCATGTCATGTATGTGCATTGTTATGCCCTCTCTATTTGTCAATTGCCCGACTGTAATTTGTTCACCCAACATGCTTTTATCTTATGGGAGAGACACCTCTAGTGAACTGTGGACCCAGGTCCATTCTTTAATACTGAAATACAAATCTGCTGCAATACTTGTTTTTACTATTTTCTCTGCAAACAATCATCTTCCACACAATACGGTTAATCCTTTGTTACAGCAAGCCGGTGAGATTGACAACCTCACTCGTTTCGTTGGGGCAAAGTACTTTGGTTGTGTTGTGCGGGTTCCATGTTGGCGCCGGAATCTCCGGTGTTGCGCCGCACTACATCCCGCCGCCATCAACCTTCAACGTGCTTCTTGACTCCTACTGGTTCGATTAAACCTTGGTTTCTAACTGAGGGAAACTTGCCGCTGTGCGCATCACACCTTCCTCTTGGGGTTCCCAACGGACGTGTCAATTACACGCATCACTGCCCTTATACCCAAAATAGGTGTAAGGGCAGCTAGATATCGAGGGGCAGCGTAGTTAAACAAGTACATCGTGAAAGCATTGATGTCAACCCCAAAACACCTAAGATAAGGGTGTTGCTCACCATAAAAAAGGCTTCAGCACGAGCAACACCAACAACGAATAAACTTATACTGCCTAGATCGCAAGATGCGATCTAGGCAGCATGTTGCTTACCCGGGAGAAACCCTCGAAACAAGGGGTGGCGGTGCGCCTAGATTGATTTGTTGTGAACGTGATTATGTCCTCCTTTCTCGATAACCCTAGATACATATTTATAGTCCGTAGACTTTCTAACTTGGGAATAAACCCAACCGTGTCCGAGCTAAACTCTATCTCTTAATTCTAACCGACACGTAACCTACTATAATTTACAGATAGACGGGCAATCTCGCCCAAACTTCTTGTGCAAGGCCGGTTCAGGAATATTTTCCGTGCACATCCTCTAAGCCCATTTAATCACGGCCCATCTCCAGACTTGGTTAAATTCTGGTGGTAACACATGCCCCCCTGGTTTTGGCAATGATAATTTCAAAACCACTCTGTTTTTTTTCTTCGTAGGGTCACGTCGTGGTAGAGCAGAACCGTCGCAGTATCCTTCATCATGATGCCTTGCCTTCTCAACTCCTCTGCACGATTTGACAGTTCTTTGGCACCACTTCCTCGGAAACTGCTGTAACATTAACTCTCCCCCATATCCCTTTATTTAACCGCGCCGAGCAGTTCACCTCTTCATCCTCTTGCTCCGTGCTAGCCATCAGCAAAAAATCCCCATCTTCTGTAGCCATGTCTTCCTCCTCCTCCTCCTCCTCCTCCTCCTCCTCCTCCTCTGCCTCTTCCGGCCTTTCCTTCGGCTCCTCCTCCTCCAGCGAACTAGAGCCGGAGGTCAATCTGATGGCCATCTATGAGGCTCTCGCTCCCGAGTACTGGGACGCGGGGGATTGGGACTCTTCCATCGAGTCAGAGGACGACGAGCCCCTCACCGACGGAGAAGAAGACCTCCAGTTCCTCACTGACGGGGATCTAGAGGCAGCAAGCGACGACGACCTCTTCTCATGGGAGGCGGACCTCTCCTTCGACGAAGAGGAAGAAGAAGCGGAGGAAGACTCCTCCTCCTCCTCCGAAGAGTACCCACCGGCCAAGCGCTTTCGCGCTGGGTCGGATGATGATGACAATGACGACGACGAGGAAGATGAATCCCCCGCCGGCGGCTTCATCAGCAGTGACGAGGACGCCGCCGGCAGCAGTGCCGACAGCGGTGAAGACGGCGACGACGAGGGCAGCAATGGCCCTTAGATTTAGGGAGTAGTGCAGGGCCAGTAGTAGTAGTACACTAGGCATCGGATGATCCTTTTGAGAGCCATCGGCTCTTCCTTGTAAGATCTTTCTGTTAATCAATGAAGAATGTTCCTCTAATTTGGTTCTCCAATTGTCCAATTCTAATCATTCTGATTGCCAAAGTAGGTCAACGCACCAAGAACCGATAGCAGCGTATCGGTCTTCCACCATAGACGCCCACACGGCCCAAATCAAAGACCTAATTAAACAGATTCAAGTAAACATTCCTCAATTCGGACTGTAACTTGATACCTGCTCATAATATTTTGTAGCTCCAGAGTCGATGGCTACGCATCGGCTGTTTTATTCTTAAGTCGATGACCGTGTATCGGCTCTTGCTTTGCACATATTTTTTTTATCGGCCGATTTCATACATCGGCCCCCATACTCTGCTGCTCAAGTCGAGAGTAAATTTTTTTTTACTGGCCGATTCTAAATCGGCCCCCGTATTTCACTGCCCATCATCCCACATACTTGGGAAATACTTCTTGAGATGCTGGCCATTGATGGCCACTGGGAGCTTCACACCATCCAACTGCTCGAGCATGTATGCATTGCCTTTTAGGACCTGGTCAACCCTGTACGGCCCGTGCCAATTTGGAGACCATTTACCATACGCCTTGTCCTTAGTCCCCAACGGCAATACAGCTTCCCATACCAGATCACCAACGTGGAACTCCTTTGGCTTCACCTTCTTATTATATGCACGAGCCACCTTGGCCTTGTTCTCCTTAATTTTCTCAAGTGACCAAAGTCTAAGTTCCGTCAGATCCTCAACGCTATCACTCATCAGGGCTGCATACTCTTCAGTTGTTAAGTCATTATGAAACGTGACACGTCTCGACCCAGCCGTGATCTCCCAGGGTAACACGGCTTTTTGTCCCTAGACCAGATGGTATGGCGAGGTTTTCACTGCTCCATGACATGACATGCGATAAGCCCACAAAGCCTCCGATAATACCTCGTGCCAACGTCTAGGATACTCGTCGATTTTCCTCTTGATCAGCTTGATAAGGCTTTTGTTGGACGCTTCAGCCTGCCCATTTGCCTGAGCATAGTATGGAGACGATCGGATCAGCTTAATTCCCATGTCGTCGCAGAACTTTCTGAATTCTTTAGAGATGAAGACCGAACCTCCATCGGTCGTGATAGTCTGGGGAATCCCGAACCTATGAATGACATGTTCTTTCACAAAGTTGATAACATCTTCTGATTTTACTGACTTCATAGGGTCGGCTTCCACCCATTTAGTAAAATAATCTGTAATGGCCAAGATCCACTCGTGTCCTTTGCTCGATGCAGGGTGGATTTTGCCGATCATGTCCATGCCCCATCCTCGAAATGGCCAAGGCTTGATGATGGGGTTCATTGCTGATGCGGGCACCATCTGAATGCTCCCAAACTTCTGACATGCTTGACACCCTTTATAGTAATTGAAACAGGTCCTCAAGCATGGTGGGCCAATAAAACCCCGATCGCTCGATCAACCACTTCATCTTATGAGCCGATTGATGAGTTCCACGAGCGCCTTCATGTACCTCGTGTAAGAGCCGATTTGCCTCGGCTGTTCCCAAACATTTGAGAAGTAACCCTTCCAAGGTCCCGTAGAACATGTCATCTCCGATAAGGACATACTTCATGGCCTTGTACCTTATCCGTTTAGGTGCCCCCGAGCCGGATCTTTCAAGTAATTGAAGATATCGGCTCTCCAATCATCCGGCTCCATGAAATGTATCCGGACATCGGCTCTTTCCACTGTCTCCTTATAGCCTCGACGCCATCCGTGCGAGATCGTTCGCCTCCGTATTCGCGACCTCGGGACCCGGCTTGAAGTTTATGTACCTGAACTGTGTCATCAGCTCGCGACAATGCATCCATAACGGGAAGAGTGACTCGCTCTCACACTTGTATTCGTCCGTGAGCTGGGAGATCACCAACTTTGAATCTCCAAAGAGTTCCACTGCTTCTGCCCCGGCTTCGATTAGCAACTCCATCCCCTTACGTACTGCTTCATACTCAGCAACATTATTGGTGAAAGGGGTAGATAGCCTGATGGAGAAGGTGTAGGTTGCCCCCCGGGGTGACACGAGTAGGATGCCGATGCCGCAACCATCATCGCAAACTGACCCATCGAAGAACATGGCCCATGCACGTATAGACAGTGCTGCTATATTAGTGTTGATTCGTTCGACGATTAGATCGGCCAAGGCCTGTCCTTTGACTCGCTTTCACGGTCGATACCGGAGATCCAATTCCGATAACGCAAACATCCATTTACCGAGTCGGCCTTTCAAAACAGGAGCCGACGAGCATGTGCTTGATGACGTCGATTTGCAAATGATGACGATTTCTGCCGTCGAAAGATGTGACGAAGCTTGGTGCGAGTAAAAATAGGCAGAGGCACAACTTCTCGATCTCCGGGTACCTCGTCTCCGCATCCAACATCCTTCGCTGAGGTAGAAAGCGACTCTTTCCATGCCATCATAGATTTGCACTACCACCGAGGCGATAGAAGTATCGGCTGCCGACGAGTAAATATAGAATGGCCTGTCTTCGTCGAGGCGGCTTCGTTAGATACTCTTTAATCTCATCAAACGCTCGTCGTTGCTCGCCCCCAGTGAAACTCCTCATCAGGTTTGATTTTTACCAATCCCATGAACGGCTCAATTCATCCTGACAGATTAGAGATGAACCTCCTGACGAAATTGATTTTGCCGATGAGACTTTGGAGTTCCTTCTTGGTAGTAGGTGGCTTCATTGTTCGCACTGCCTCTTGACTCTTCAGGCCGATCTCAATTCCACGTTCATGTACTAAGAAGCCCGAGAACCGACCGGCCGTTACTCCAAAAGCACACTTCTTCGGATTCATTCTTAGTCCGAACTTTCTAGTTCGGTCCAGGATGCGTCGCAAATCCTCCAGGTGCCCTTCCAGTGAGATAGACTTGACCACCACGTCATCAATGTAGATCTCCACCAACTTGCCGATCAGATCATGAAAGATGTAATTCATGGCTCGTTGGTACATTGCACCGGCATTCTTCAACCCAAATGTCATGACCACATACTCGAACAAGCCCACCGAACCTGGTACTCCAAAGGCCGTCTTGTGTATATCTTCTGGAGCCATGAAAATCTGGTTGTAACCGGCATTGCCATCCATGAAGCTTAAAACCTTATGGCCAGCCGCTACATTGATCAACGTCTCAGCTACCGGCATAGGGTACTCATCCTTCGGAGTGGCTCTGTTGAGATCGCGAAAATCTATGGCGGCGCGCCATCGGCCGTCCTTCTTCTCCACAGGTACGATGCTAGATATCCACTTAGCATACCTGCATGGCCTGATGAACCCGGCGCTCAACATCTTCTCAATCTCCTTCTTGACTTCTTCTAGAATTTTGGCGTTCATCTGCCGTGCTCGTTGCTGGAACGGCCGAAATCCTTTCTTAAGAGGTAGCCGATGCTCAATGATGCTCCTGTCTAGCCCGGCATCTCCGTATAATCCCGAGCGAAACAATGCGGGTATTCTTTCAAAAAAGCTATCATCGGGCCCCTCGGATGCGGATCTAACTTTTTGCTGATAAATGTTGGTCGTGGCTTATCCCCAGGACCAATGTCAATCTCTTCTAGCTCATCAGCTGATGTAAACCCATATCCTAGCTTTCCGTCGCCTGTTAGATCGATGTTGAACACAGGCAGAACGTATGGCGAAGATAATTTTGGCCGATTGCTGGAATCGGCCTCCATGTTGATTGAATTGCACGATGAAGGTTTACAACTTGTATGTGCTCCCTTACAGGAGGGAGTCTTCCTACCACGACTACGTGACATGTTTGAAGTGAGATCCTTGCTTTTTATTTTTTGGGGCCGATCGCATGGATCGGCCTTGCCACGTATGTCGATGGATGTTACTCTTGCTACTCTATCAGGCCGGTGGATAAGACCAGCCTCACCCCGTTTTTTGTCACCTCGATGCGATCACAGCCGTCCAAACTGATTCCAGAGAGCGGCTCCTGGTCTTCCGAGCCCCAAATGTTCATGCCGGCTATTGAGACGTCGATCGAGTCATCTGCATATACGACTTCTACGTCGTCTCCATCCTACTGTATCATACATTGGTGCATTGTAGATGGAATGCAGCAGTTGGCGTGAATCCAATCTCTTCCTAACAGGACAGCGTAGGTGCTCTTGCTGTCGACGATGAAGAATGTTGTTGGGATCGTCTTTCGGCCTACAGTTAAATCCACGTTCAGGACACCTTGCGTCCCTGATGCTTGGCCGTTGAAGTCGTTTAGTGTGATGTTGGTCTTGATCAGATCGGCACCTGGAGCGTCCTAAACGCCGTAGCATGGAATATGGCATTATATTGACCGCTGCTCCCGTGTCAACCAACATCCTGCCGACGGGCTGCCCATTGATATAACCCTTTAGGTACAGGGCCTTCATGTGTTTGTAGCCCTTTTCCCGTGGCTTCTCAAAGATGACTGGCCGTGGACCGCAGTCAAACTGTGCTATCGGCACTTCTTCAGTTCCTGGGGCACGAAACTCTGATGGAAGGAAGAACACCATGTTTGTGCCAGCCGATGTATCTGAATCGGCTTTTGTTCGCTTGGGACGCCAAACTTTCTTTGGTGGACGAGTCTCTTCGTCCAAACTCTACTGAATTTTCACGGCCAGATCGGGCCGCGCTTTCCTCAACGTGTGCAAGTATCGCGCTTCGGCTTGATCCAAGCTACGTAGCCGCTGAACCCTACGCTTTTGGGAGTGGCTGAGTCCATCGGGGCACCAACTTGGCCGGTGGTACCTATCCTCTTCTTCATGTTCAGACTCCTCAAAGTCTTCACCTTGAGAGGACTCAGCTCGTTTGTTCTGTGGCGGGAGAGGTCCTAAACGGTTGAAAACTGAAACTTCCCCTGCATCCTTCTTCCGGCGTCTACACTCCGGGCAGTTGTCGATTGTAGGCAATTGGCTCATCCCTGAATCCCAGCAGTGTTTAAAGAAGGGACAGTCGCAGTGTCTATCCATGTCCTCCTGCTCCCTTGACTTCTCCTTAGCGTGGTGCTCACGTCCTTCGTCGTCTCTGTCATGTCGACGGTACCTTCCTTTGTCTTCATCAGACCGATTGTATCTTTCGTCGTTTCTGTCGTACTGTCGACGTCGGTCATACTGATATTCATATTTGTTGAGGAGATGCGTGGAAAGTGGTTTTTGGTATCGCACGCTTCTCACTTGTTCCTTGGTGAGGTACCGCTTGTCATCATATCGGGGCCGGTCGCATGGATCGGCCTCCTCCTTTTCCTTGCTTGCGGGAGTGACCGCTTTCCTCTTTATCCTTGCCATGGTGGCGCACAGGCCCTGCCATGTTGACATCGAACGAGAAATCCAGTCGACGCCTCGCGGAGTGGTTAGGTTCCACCATGTTGACACCAGGGAACGGATATGTGTCCGCTTTCATGGCAAACTGCCCAAAGAGCAATCGGCCTTGTTCTATCGCCATTTGGATCTGCTGACGAAACAACTTGCAGTCATTAGTGGTATGGGTGAACGAGTGATTCCATTTGCAGTACGGCCTCCCGTTCAATTCTTGTGTTGTAGGGATTTTATGGCCGTCGGGTAACTTCAGTTGTTTTTCCTTGAGCATTAGATCGAAAATCTGCTCAGCTTTGCTCAAATCGAAGTCAAACCCTTTTGCAGGCCCTTGTGGTTTTACCCATTTGCAGGACACGGGATTTGCCCCCCGAGTCCATTCAGCTACAGCCACCTCTAGGTCCGGTGCAGGATCTTCAGCTTCTTCCATCTCAACCAGGCCTACCGGACGCTTGAACTTGTCTTGGTACAATTCAGGGTGCCGCTGCTCATACGATGTGAGTTTCTGCACCATGTGTGACAATGAACTGTACTCTGCTTGGGAAGTCAGATCCTTGATCGGTGTTGTGAGGCCCAATACTGCCAGCTCGATTGCTTCCTTCTCAGATAAACGAACCGAATAACATCGGTTCCTAACAGTCCTGAAACGTTGGATGTATTCAGACACTGTTTCTCCCCGCTTCTGCCGCACCTGTGCTAGATCGGCAATGCCGGCTTCGGTAGCGTTCGAGTGATATTGCACATGAAACTGCTCCTCTAGCTGCTTCCATGTGCGGACTGAGTTTGGTGGCAACGAGGTGTACCACCCAAAGGCTGATCCAGTAAGAGATTGTGCGAAAAACCTCACACGTAACGGGTCTGATACTGAAATTAAGCCCAGCTATGCCAAATATCGGCTTACGTGCTCCATTGAGCTAGATCCTTCTGCTCCATTCAATTTTGAGAATTCAGGGAGCCAATACTTGGGTGGCAGCGGGATCAGATCATACTCGTCAGGGTACGGCTTGGAATAGCCGATTGTTTTCCTCTTCGGCAAGATGCCGAACTGGTCTCTCAAGATGGTGCTGATCTGTTCCATTGTATTAGCTGTAGGGACCGAGCCCTCATGACTCGTTCCAGTAGCATATTTAGCTAGCCATGCTTGTTTGTCAGCGTCTGCTCCAGACATCCCTGTTGGTGCAATCTGGCTTGTTGATACGTCTCCGACGTATCGATAATTTCTTATGTTCCATGCCACATTATTGATGATATCTACATGTTTTATACACATTATATGTCGTATTTATGCATTTTCCATCACCAACCTATTAACGAGATGCCGAAGAGCCAGTTGCTGTTTTCTGCTGTTTTTGGTTTCAGTAGTAAGGAAATATTCTCGGAATTGGACGAAATCAACGCCCAGGGGCCTATTTTTACACGAAGCTTCCAGAAGACCGGAGGGAAGACGAAGTGGGGCCACGGGGCGCCGCCACACTAGGGCGGCGCGGCCCTAGCGTGTGGGGCCCCCGTGACCCCTCCGAGGCTGCCCTTCCGCCTACTTATAGCCTTCGTCGCGAAACCCCCAGTACCGAGAGCCACGATACGGAAAACCTTCCAGAGATGACGCCGCCGCCAATCCCATCTCGGGGGATTCAGGAGATCGCCTCCGGCACCCTACCGGAGAGGGGAATCATCTCCCGGAGGACTCTTCACCACCATGGTCGCCTCCGGAGTGATGAGTGAGTAGTTCAACCCTGGACTATGGGTCCATAGCAGTAGCTAGATGGTTGTCTTCTCCTCATGTGCTTCATTGTCGGATCTTGTGAGCTGCCTAACATGATCAAGATCATCTATCTGTAATTCTATATGTTGTGTTTGTCGGGATCCGATGGATAGAGAATACTATGTTATGTTGATTATCAATCTATTACCTATGTGTTGTTTATGATCTTGCATGCTCTCCGTTATTAGTAGAGGCTCCGGCCAAGTTTTTGCTCTTAACTCCAAGAGGGAGTATTTATGCTCGATAGTGGGTTCATGCCTCCATTAAATCTGGGACGAGTGACGTAAAGTTCTAAGGTTGTGGATGTGATGTTGCCACTAGGGATAAAACATTGATGCTATGTCTAAGGATGTAGTTATTGATTACATTACGCACCATACTTAATGCAATTGTCCGTTGTTTGCAACTTAATACCGGAAGGGGTTCGGATGATAACCCGAAGGTGGACTTTTTAGGCATAGATGCATGCTGGATAGCAGTCTATGTACTTTGTCGTAATGCCCAATTAAATCTCACAATACTCATCATATCATGTATGTGCATGGTCATGCCCTCTCTATTTGTCAATTTCCCGACCGTAATTTGTTCACCCAACATGCTATTTATCTTATGGGAGAGACACCTCTAGTGAATCGTGACCCCGGTCCTATTCTTTTACATTGAATACAATCTATCGCAATACTTGTTCTACCGTTTTCTCGCAAACAATCATCATCCACACTATACATCTAATCCTTTGTTACAGCAAGCCGGTGAGATTGACAACCTCACTATTTCGTTGGGGCAAAGTACTTTGGTTGTGTTGTACAGGTTCCACGTTGGCGCCGGAATCCCTGGTGTTGCGCCGCACTACATCCCGCCGCCATCAACCTTCAACGTGTTTCTTTACTCCTACTGGTTCGATTAAACCTTGGTTTCTTACTGAGGGAAACTTGCTACTGTGCGCGTCACACCTTCCTCTTGGGGTTCCCAACGGACGTGTCAACTACACGCATCAAGCAAATTTCTGGCGCCGTTGCCGGGGAACGAAGAAAAGTTACACCACAAATATTTTCAACTCCCACGTCAACAGCCAAATTTCTGGCGCCATTGCCGGGGAGATCAAGACACGCTGCAAGGGGAGTCTCCACAATCCAATCTCTTTACTTTGTTTTTGTCTTGCTTTATTTTATTTACTACTTTGTTTGCTGCACTAAATCAAAACACAAAAAAAATTAGTTGTTAGTTTTACTTTATTTACTGTCTTGCACTCTATATCAAAAACACAAAAAAAATAGTTACTTGCATTTACTTTATCTAGTTTGCTTTATTTACTACTACTAAAATGGCCACTCCTGAAAATACTAAGTTGTGTGACTTCACAACCACAAATAATAATGATTTCTTATGCACACCTATTGCTCCACCTCGCTACTACAGCAGAATTCTTTGAAATTAAACCTCGCTTTACTGAATCTTGTTATGAGAGAGCAATTTTCTGGTGTTAGTTCTGATGATGCTGCTGCCCATCTCAATAATTTTGTTGAAGTGTGTGAAATGCAAAAGTATAAAGATGTAGATGGTGACATTATAAAATTAAAATTGTTTCCTTTCTCATTAAGAGGAAGAGCTAAAGATTGGTTGCTATCTCTGCCTAAGAATAGTATTGATTCATGGACTAAATGCAAGGATGCTTTTATTGGTAGATATTATCCCCCTGCTAAAATTATATCTTTGAGAAGTAGCATAATGAATTTTAAACAATTGGATAATGAACATGTTGCTCAAGCTTGGGAAAGAATGAAATCTTTGGTTAAAAATTGCCCAACCCATGGATCGACTACTTGGATGATCATCCAAACCTTTTATGTAGGATCGAACTTTTCTTCGCGGAACCTATTGGATTCAGCTGCTGGAGGTACCTTTATGTCCATCACTCTTGGTGAAGCAACAAAGCTTCTTGATAATATGATGATTAATTACTCTGAATGGCACACGGAAAGAGCTCCACAAGGTAAGAAGGTAAATTCTGTCGAAGAAACCTCTTCCTTGAGTGATAAGATTGATGCTATTATGTCTATGCTTGTGAATGGTAGGACTAATGTTGATCCTAATAATGTTCCGTTAGCTTCATTGGTTGCCCAAAAAGAACATGTTGATATAAATTTCATTAAAGATAACAATTACAATAATTCTAGACCATATCCTGCTAATGGTAACTCTTATGGTAGATATGTTTCACCTAATGAGGAAAAGATGTTAGAAATTGAAAGATCCACCAAGAGCTTTATGCAATCACAATATGAGCAAAACAAATTGTTTACTAAAACCATGAATGAACAATCTACCTTGTTGAAGAAAATAGGAAATCAACTTGAAAATCTGAATATGGAGATTTCTGGGTTGCAAACTAAACTTGCGAATGCTGAAAACCAAATCTCATACATGTCTGCGTCACAATCTTATTTAATTAATAAAATGGCTGCTAAACCTGAGGATATTGAAAATAAAATTGTTACTACAGCAAATGCCATCCAAGTTAGAATTAATGAGAATATAAGATTAATGGCTGAATTGCATGTTAGGTGGGAAAGAGAGGAAAATGAAAAACTAGCTAAAGAGAATAATGTAGCTTAAGTTTGGACTATTACCACCACTAGTAATGTTAATGATTCACATGTTGCTGCACCTCCTACTATCAATGGTAAAATAATTGGTGTTGGCAAAGTTTCTACTCCTAATGCAAAGCCTACAAAACTGCAAAAAACTGCTAAAACCGCCGAAACCGCTCGTGATAAAACTGCTGAATTTTTTTCCAACATTGGGGATGATGATCCCATTGCTTTAGATTATGATGGTTTGGATTTTGATGATTGCCATATCTCTGAAGTTATAAAGTTCTTGCAAAAACTTGCTAAGAGTCCTAATGCTAGTGCTATAAACTTGGCTTTCACAAAACATATTACAAATGCTCTCATAAAAGCTAGAGAAGAGAAACAAGAACGTGAAGCTTCTATTCCTAGGAAGCTAGAAGATGGTTGGGAGCCCATCATTAAGATGAAAGTAAATAACTTTGATTGTAATGCTTTATATGATCTTGGTGCAAGTATTTCCGTTATGCCTAAGAAGATTTATAATATGCTTGACTTGCCACCAATGAAAAATTGTTATTTGGATGTTAATCTTGTTGATAATGCTACAAAGAAACCTTTGGGGAAAGTTGATAATGTTCGCATTACCGTTAATAATAACCTTGTCCCCGTTGATTTTGTTGTCTTGGATATTGAATGCAATGCATCTTGTCCCATTATATTGGGAAGACCTTTTCTTCGAACTGTTGGTGCTATCATTGATATGAAGGAAGGTAATATTAAATATCAATTTCCTCTCAAGAAAGGTATGTACCACTTCCCTAGAAAGAGAATGAAGTTACCTTTTGATTTTATTATTAGAACAAGTTATGATGTTGATGCTTCATCTCTTGATAATACTTGATATACACTTTCTGCGCCTAGCTGAAAGGCGTTAAAGAAAAGCGCTTATGGGAGACAACCCATGTTTTTACTTCTGCACTTTTATTTTATATTTGAGTCTTGGAAGTTGTTTACTACTGTAGCAACCTCTCCTTATCTTAGTTTTATGCATTGTTGTGCCAAGTAAAGTCTTTGATAGTAAGGTTCATACTAGATTTGGATTACTGCGCAGAAACATATTTCTTTGCTGTCTCGAATTTCGACCTGCCTCTCTGTAGGTAGCTCAGAAAAATATGCCAATTTACGTGCGTGATCCTCAGATATGTACGCAACTTTCATTCAATTTGGGCATTTTCATTTGAGCCAGTCTGGTGCCTCAATAAAATTCGTCTTTACGAACTGTTCTGTTTTGACAGATTCTGCCTTTTATTTCGCATTGCCTCTTATGTTGGATGAATTTCTTTGATCCATTAAGGTCCAGTAGCTTTATGCAATGTCCAGAAGTTTTAAGAATGATTATGTCACCTCTGAACATATAAATTTTTATTGTGCACTAACCCTCTAATGAGTTGTTTCGAGTTTGGTGTGGAGGAAGTTTTCAAGGATCAAAAGAGGGAAATGATGCAATATGATCAAGGAGAGTGAAAGCTCTAAGCTTGGGGATGCCCCGGTGGTTCACCCCCGCATATTTTAAGAAGACTCAAGCGTCTAAGCTTGGGGATGCCCAAGGCATCCCCTTCTTCATCGACAACATTATCAAGTTCCTCCCCTAAAACTATATTTTTATTCCATCACATCTTATGTGCTTTGCTTGGAGCGTCGGTTTGTTTTTGTTTTTGTTTTTGTTTGAATAAATGGATCCTAGCATTCATTGTGTGGGAGAGAGACACGCTCCGTCGTTGCATATGGACAAATATGTCCTTAGGCTTTACTCATAGTATTCATGGCGAAGGTTGAATCTTCTTCGTTAAATTGTTATATGGTTGGAATCGGGAAATGCTACATGTAGTAATTCTAAAATGTCTTGAATAATTTGATACTTGGCAATTGTTGTGCTCATGTTTAAGCTCTTGCATCATATACTTTGCACCCATTAATGAAGAAATACGAAGAGCTTGCTAAAATTTGGTTTGCATATTTGGTCTCTCTAAAGTCTAGATAATTTCTAGTATTGAGTTTTGAACAACAAGAAAGATGGTGTAGAGTCTTATAATGTTTACAATATGTCTTTTATGTCAGTTTTGCTGCACCGGTTCATCCTTGTGTTTGTTTCAAATAACCTTGCTAGCCTAAACCTTGTATCGAGAGGGAATACTTCTCATGCATCCAAAATCCTTGAGCCAACCACTATGCCATTTGTGTCCACCATACCTACCTACTACATGGTATTTCTCCGCCATTCCAAAGTAAATTGCTTGAGTGCTACCTTTAAAATTTCCATCATTCGCCTTTGCAATATATAGCTCATGGGACAAAATAGCCTTAAAAACTATTGTGGTATTGAATATGTACGTATGCACTTTATCTCTTATTAAGTTGCTTGTTGTGCGATAACCATGTTTCTGGGGACGCCATCAACTACTCTTTGTTTATTATCATGTGAGTTGCTATGCATGTCCGTCTTGTCTGAAGTAAGGGAGATTTACCACTAATTAAATGGTTAGAGCATGCATATTGTTAGAGAAGAACATTGGGCCGCTAACTAAAGCCATGAATCATGGTGGAAGTTTCAGTTTTGGACATATATCCTCAATCTCATATGAGAACATTAATTGTTGCTACATGCTTATGCATAAAAGAGGAGTCCATTATCTCGTTGTCTATGTTGTCCCGGTATGGATGTCTAAGTTGAGAATAATCAAAAGCGAGAAATCCAAATGCGAGCTTTCTACTTAGACCTTTGTACAGAGCGGCATAGAGGTACCCTTTGTGACACTTGGTTAAAACATGTGTATTGCGATGATAATCCCGGTGATCCAAGCTAATTAGGACAAGGTGCGGGCACTATTAGTATACTATGCATGAGGCTTGCAACTTGTAAGATATAATTTACATGATACATATGCTTTATTACTACCGTTGACAAAATTGTTTCATGTTTTCAAAACCAAAGCTCTAGCACAAATATAGCAATCGATGCTTTCCTCTTTGAAGGACCTTTCTTTTACTTTTATGTTGAGTTAGTTCACCTATTTCTCTCCACCTCAAGAAGCAAACACTTGTGTGAACTATGCATTGATTCCTACATACTTGCATATTGCACTTGTTATATTACTTTACATTGACAATATCCATGAGATATAAATGTTACAAGTTGAAAGCAACCGCTGAAACTTAATCTTCTTTTGTGTTGCTTCAATACCTTTACTTTGATTTATTGCTTTATGAGTTAACTCTTATGCAAGACTTATTGATGCTTGTCTTGAAGTACTATTCATGAAAAGTCTTTGCTTTATGATTCAGCTTGTTTACTCATGTCATTACCATTGTTTTGATCGCTGCATTCATTACATATGCTTACAATAGTATGATCAAGGTTATGATGGCATGTCACTCCGTAAATTATCTTTGTTATCGTTTACTCCGCTCGTGACGAGCAGGAACTAAGCTTGGGGATGCTGATACGTCTCCGACGTATCGATAATTTCTTACGTTCCATGCCACATTATTGATGATATCTACATGTTTTATACACATTATATGTCGTATTTATGCATTTTCCGGCACTAACCTATTAACGAGATGCCGAAGAGTCAGTTGTTGTTTTCTGCTGTTTTTGGTTTCAGAAATCCTAGTAAGGAAATATTCTCGGAATTGGACGAAATCAATGCCCAGGGGCCTATTTTTACACGAAGCTTCCAGAAGACCGGAGGGAAGACGAAGTGGGGCCACGGGGCGCCGCCACACTAGGGCGGCGCGGCCCAGGGGGGCCCGCGCGGCCCTAGCGTGTGGGGCCCCCGTGACCCCTCCGAGGCTGCCCTTCCGCCTACTTATAGCCTTCGTCGCGAAACCCCCAGTACCGAGAGCCACGATACGGAAAACCTTCCAGAGACGCCGCCGCCGCCAATCCCATCTCGAGGGATTCAGGAGATCGCCTCCGGCACCCTCGCCGGAGAGGGGAATCATCTCCCGGAGGACTCTTCACCGCCATGGTCGCCTCCGGAGTGATGAGTGAGTAGTTCACCCCTGGACTATGGGTCCATAGCAGTAGCTAGATGGTTGTCTTCTTCTCATGTGCTTCATTGTCGGATCTTGTGAGCTGCCTAACATGATCAAGATCATCTATCTGTAATACTATATGTTGTGTTTGTCGGGATCCGATGGATAGAGAATACTATGTTATGTTGATTATCAATCTATTACCTATGTGTTCTTTATGATCTTGCATGCTCTCCGTTATTAGTAGAGGCTCTGGCCAAGTTTTTGCTCTTAACTCCAAGAGGGAGTATTTATGCTCGATAGTGGGTTCATGCCTCCATTAAATCTGGGACGATGGACGTAAAGTTCTAAGGTTGTGGATGTGCTGTTGCCACTAGGGATAAAACATTGATGCTATGTCTAAGGATGTAGTTATTGATTACATTACGCACCATACTTAATGCAATTGTCTGTTGTTTGCAACTTAATACCGGAAGGGGTTCGGATGATAACCCGAAGGTGGACTTTTTAGGCATAGATGCATGCTGGATAGCGGTCTATGTACTTTGTCGTAATGCCCAATTAAATCTCACAATACTCATCATATCATGTATGTGCATGGTCATGCCCTCTCTATTTGTCAATTGCCTGACTGTAATTTGTTCACCCAACATGCTATTTATCTTATGGGAAAGACACCTCTAGTGAACTGTGGACCCCGGTCCTATTCTTTTACATTGAATACAATCAACTGCAATACTTGTTCTACTGTTTTCTGCAAACAATCATCATCCACACTATACATCTAATCCTTTGTTACAGCAAGCCGGTGAGATTGACAACCTCACCGTTTCGTTGGGGCAAAGTACTTTGGTTGTGTTGTGTAGGTTCCACGTTGGCGCCGGAATCCCTGGTGTTGCGCCGCACTACATCCCGCCTCCATCAACCTTCAACGTGCTTCTTGACTCCTACTGGTTCGATTAAACCTTGGTTTCTTACTGAGGGAAACTTGCTGATAAGGGGTGGCCCGATCTTCTCAGTAAGCAACGGTGGTGATGATGATCACGGGGTGATGGCAGCGGAGAAACACGACGATGAGGTGGATGATAACTTGTATGACGCAACGAGATCTCTCGATTGGTCCCTGTCGCCAATGCAACAGCTCTCAACCCTGCAAGATATTCGCAACTCCACACACTTGCGCACGTAGCCGCCGACCACGAAGCGGTAAGTTGCAACCGTCTAATTCCCAATGGAACAAGCAGATCACACAAGACTTTTTCAGGATCTACACAATATCAAGCAATATGGTGTAGGGATTCAATAGTTTTGCTAGAGCAAACAACTAAGAACTAGGGTTTATCTTAAACGTGGTCTAAAGAAGCTAGGGGGCGTCCTGGGCACTTATATAGGTGTCCGGGACGAGTTCTGGTCGAAAAGATACAAGAATAACCGACCCATAATAGATCTGGTCGAGACAGACTCGGACTCGGTCCGGTCCGGAATCCGGCCAACCGGCTGTGGACCGGCGGGCCGGTCTGTGGTCCGGTCAACCGGGCGGCAACCGGAAACTTCGCAACTTTCCGGTTGTTGCCCGGTACGATGCTTCATATCCGGTTGGCGGCCGGTTGGCGACCGGTCAACCGGGCCCGTGGACCGGGCTGGCCGGTCGGGGGTCCTGGTCGGACCGGGTGCTCGGACCGGCCCGGACGTCGTCTTCTCCTCTCGCGCATTCCTCCCGCTCCTCCCTCGCGCGTCCATGAGATATCTTCATGTCCAGCTCCATGTCCAGCTTCACGTCCATCTTGACGTCCGTCTTCATGTCCAGCTGCTCCTATCCTCGTGCGATGCTCGTCTCCTCTTGATACATGATGATACATAAGTAATAGGACTTAGGCAGTATAAAGTTCTCATCAATCAAAGTATCGTTTAGAAACAAGTTCACCTGTTGTTTAAGTAGCTTCGCACGCGCTCTTGTAATTGGTCCAATCCGAACTTCATCGGACTTGAGCTTCGCAGCAGGTCCATCTTCATCTATCAATGACGGAGGTAGTGGTGTAGTAGGGATGTCCTCATCATCTCCCCCCCTTCAAAAGGCGTCGACCTCGACGCTCCAAGGTCTTCTCCGTCATATGGTGTCAAATCAGCAACATTGAAAGAATTATTGACACCAAACTCATCAACTGGAAGATCTATCGAGTATGCATTATCATTGATCTTGGCAAGCACTTTGTAAGGACCAGCACCACGAGGCTTCAACTTAGACTTCCGCAGCTTCGGGAACCTATCCTTGCGAAAATGTACCCAGACCATATCACCAGGCTTGAACAACATCTCTTTGTGCTTCTTGTTCATCCTTGCAGCATTGCTCTTGCCTTTCTTCTCGATCAACTCTTTAGTCTTCACATGGATCTTACGCACAAAATCTGCCCTCTTGGATGCCTCCATATTAATTCTCTCATGTATGGGCAAAGGCAACAAGTAGAGTGGAGTAATGGGTTTGAAACCATACACCACCTCAAAAGGACACAGCTCCGTGGTAGAATGTACCGCCCTGTTGTAAGCGAACTCCACATGCGGCAAACACTCTTCCCACTCCTTCTGGTTCTTCTTGATCATGGATCTCAACAGCTTGTGATAAGGTTCGATTCACCACCTCAGCTTGACCATCGGCTTGGGGATGACAAGTAGTACCGAACAGTAGCTTTGTCCCTAGCTTTCCCCAAAGTGTCTTCCAGAAGTAGCTCATGAACTTCACATCACGATCATAAACAATAGTCTTCGGGACTCCATGTAGTCGAACAATCTCCCTGAAAAACAGGTTAGCAATATGCGACGCACCGTCGCTTTTGTGGCAGGCAAGAAAGTGTGACATTTTAGAAAATCTGTCCACTACCACAAATATAGAATCATGGCCTCTTTTAGTACGCGGCAAACCCAACACAAAATCCATACTAATATCTTCCCAAGGTGTACTAGGTGCCGGTAACGGAGTATACAAACCGTGAGGCTTCATCTTGGACTTGGACTTGTTGCAAGTAATGCACCTCTTCACATACCTGTCCACATCCCGCCTCATCTTTGGCCAGTAAAAATGATCAGCGAGCATGAGTAGCGTCTTCTCACGCCCAAAGTGACCCATCAAACCTCCAACGATGTGATTCCCGCAATAAGAGCAAACGCACGTACGATTCTCGGAACACATAGTTTGTTAGCTCTAAACAAGAACCCATCGTGTGTGTGATACTTTTCCCATGCTTTACCCATAACACACAAGCGGTACGGTTCAGCAAAATCATGATCAGTCGCATATAAATCACATAACACCTCTAATCCAGGAATTTTAACATCAAGATGGGTTAATAGCATAGTCTTCCTAGAAAGAGCATCAGCAACAATATTATATTTTCCCTTCTTATGCTTAATAATATATGGAAAAGACTCAATGAACTCAACCCACTTAGCAAGACGCCTATGCAAAGTAGATTGGGCTTTCAGATATTTTAAAGCTTCATGATCAGAATGTATGATAAATTATTTTGGCCACAAATAATGTTGCCAAACCTCAAGAACTCTAATTAAAGCATACAATTAGGCGACCCTCTTGCATCAACACACCACCAATTCCAATACCACTAGCATCACATTCAATCTCAAATTGCTTATTAAAATCAGGAAGTGCAAGCAACGGTGCAGAAGTTAACAATCGTTTCAGTTCATCAAAAGCATGATCTTGGGCAATGCCCCACTCAAAGACAACACCCTTTTTAGTCAATTCATTCAAAGGTGCAGCAATAGTAGAAAAATTGGGCACAAAACGGCGATAAAACCCAGCTAGACCATGAAAACTTCTAACTTGACTCACATTCATGGGAGTAGGCCAATTTTGAATAGCTTCAATTTTAGACACATCTACTTCTACTCCATGCTTAGAGACAACATAACCCAGAAATATGACCTTATCTTTGTAAAATGTGCACTTCTCAAGATTACCATAGAGTTTACTATCACGCAACACTTGCAAAACATGTCGAATATGTATAATATGATCAGATTCATTGCGGCTGTAGATTACTATGTCATCAAAATACACAACCACAAACTTGCCAATAAAATCACGCAAAACATGGTTCATCAGTCTCATGAAAGTGCTAGGTGCATTAGTTAAACCAAAAGGCATTACTAACCACTCATATAAACCAAATTTTGTTTTAAAGGCGGTTTTCCACTCATCCCCTTCTTTCATCCTAATTTGATGATAACCACTACGCAAATCAATTTTAGTGAAAACAGCACCACCACTCAATTCATCTAGCATATCCTCTAAGCGGGGAATAGGATGACGATATCGAATAGTAATGTTGTTTATCGCTCTACAATCTACGCACATACGCCATGTACCATCTTTCTTAGGAACAAGAATAACAGGAACAGAGACAAGGACTAAGGCTTATGCGAATATAACCTTTGTCGAGTAGCGCTTGTACTTTCTTCTGTATCTCCTTTGTCTCTTCGGGGTTCGTTCTATATGGTGCCCGATTGGGTAGCGAAGCTCCGGGAATCAAGTCGATTTGATGCTCAATACCTCGCAATGGTGGAAGTCCTGGCGGGTACCTCGTCCGGAAACACGTCGCCAAATTCCCGCAAAACATTAGAAACACCAATAGGAAGAGGGGTCATGTCGTTAGAAACCAAAACCGTACCCTCGTACAAGAGCACAAGAGGCATGGCTGTAGGATCCTCACTAAATTCTCTCATGTCTTCTTTGGTGGCTAATGAGACTAAGGAATTCACTCTCTCACTTTTCGTTATATCACTCACAACATTACAATTCTCTCGCCTATCTAATGAAGCATCCTCCAAGTTGACTTCAACTTTCTGACGAGACTCGTTGACAATTTTCTGTGATGTCATAGGCTGTAAATTAATTTTCTTGCCCTTGAACTCCAAGTGATATGTATTAGCACGGCCATTGTGTTGCACAGAACGGTCATAGATCCAAGGCCGTCCCAATAGTAGGTGACACACCTTCATAGGAACGACATCAAAATCAATGCAATCCTTATACGGTCCAATAGCAAACTCAACACGCACCATGTGGTTTACCTTCATCTCACCATTGTCGCTCAACCACTGAATATAGTATGGATGCGGGTGCGGTAGATACTTCAACTTCAGCTTGGTACATAACTCCTTACTTGCTAAATTGCGGCAACTCCCGCCATCAATAATGACCTTGCAAGCCTTGTCGTGACCAACTAAAGCCTTTGTTTGGAACAAATTGCAGCGCTGAGTAGATGCACTAGGCAACACATTAAGAGCACGCTGCGACACAACAATGGTGCGAGCATCAGACGGATATGCATCTTCACCATTAGTGTCATAGTCATCATCTTCTGGAGCATTAGGATCAACATCATCTCCAGTCTCGTATTCATTGTCCTCATTGATAACCATGACTTTGCGGTTAGGACAATCTCTCTTGAAGTGACCCTTGCCACCACATGTATGACAAACCATATCACGGTTACGCGCAGTAGACACATTAGAGCCACTCGTACTTGTAGCAGGATTCGGACTTCTTTGTGTTAGACACATTGGAGACCGGTTTACTAGGCGGAGTAGAGTAAGGTGCGGAGCGCGTCGAAGGCGCCGGCGCCGAAGATGGTGCCGTGCGGGGTGTGAAACGCCCACCTCCTATAGCTCGACCTTTGACCTTTGCTTCGTCAGCCAACCGTGATTCAACTTCTCTTGCATGATGTAACAATTGATTCATATTGGTGTAGCTGTAGTGACGAACAATGCCTTTGATGTCATACTTCAATCCATTGAGGAAACGTTGCATTGTCATCTCAAGAGACTCACGGACACGGCCACGCTGCATAAGCATCTCCATCTCCATGTAGTATTCATCCACAGCCTTCACACCTTGTCTCAATAGAGTCGCCTTATCATATATATTCCGCAAGTAATTTGTAGGCACAAAGCGAGAAGTCATTGCCTCCTTCATGGCACGCCATGTGCGTATAGGCTGCTCACCATCCTCGTCGCGATTACGAACAAAAGCATCCCACCAACGCAAAGCGTAGCCATCAAACTCGGAAGAAGCAAGCTTGATCTTCCGGTCTTCAGTATAATGTGGATGTAAGCTCCACAACTTCTCAATCTTTAGCTCCCAAGTGAGGTATTCTTTAACATCAGCTCCTCCTTCAAACTTGGGTATAGAAAACTTGGGCTTACCCAAGCCATCTTCCTCATCTTGTCCACGACCATTGCGGCCAAGTGGAGCCCAACCGCGAGGACGATTACCACGGGGCGCATCACGAGCATTGTGTGCGTCATCTTGAAGCTCAGGATCTTCGTCATCTTCTTGTTGTTGTTGTGCGGTTAAATTCTCAACAGCTAAGCGCAAATCAGCAAGATTACGTTGTACATCCGTCATTTGATCTTGCATGGTAGTGACGGTCACATGAGCAGCATCCAGCTTTTGGGAAATCTCATCAATCTTCCCATTAAGCACCTCGTCCTAAGCGCGGAATTCACGTCGCATCTCATTACGAAGAGCTTCATACTCCCTCCATGTGATGATATCTGCCGAATTCTTGTTTTCCTGGTTAACAATCTTATTATCACTAGCAGACATGATTAGTAGGTTAGTGCACTAAATCAAAAATATATGGTGGTACTCTCACAACTCACTCAAAACTGGTAAGAAAAGGAAATCTTACCGTTCCAAAGTAAATTAGTATTGCTTACCACTTGTAGTAACAACTAGTGCACGGATGTAGCGGAGCGAATATCAAGGGTATAAGAACAATCACACGACAAAGCAGGGTATATGTGGAGCTGTAGGTAGGCTACCTATTTGCACCAATAACAAGCTCTAGCGCTGACCGTAGACAACCAAAGATACTCACACAAGGCGATATAATGGGGCAAGGCAACTATATGGAGGAAAGGTTGCAATGCACTAGAGAGACGCTAGCAAAGCTCAACGAGACAGGCACAAGATTGCTCAACTACAGGTGCAGTAAAGAAAACTTAGGCCTTTCACTTGATTCAACTAGCACTTCACTTTTCTTTTTGTATTTTGTAACACACGCAGCTATGTAGCTGTTTTTGCTTCTTTTCAATTTTCTCTTTTTTTTATGACTCAACTCGCTGATAACACGGCCAACAAGATATGCAAAGCACCAAAACCCTAATGAGCAGCCTGTCGAGCGGTAAAACTAGTCTCTTCTGGGGAAGTTCCTAGTCACGTATATCGAAAGGCTGAGTCTATGGTTGGGAACAAGCACACTGTACGCTATGTGGACTCGGAGTAACAAAAAAAAACTGACACTAGACGACTAAATAACACAAGATAATAGAGTAAACTCAAACCCTAAAATACTAGATGAAAGATAAAGTTACGCAAAAACAACTACGAAAAGCAACTAAAACTCGAAATTAGTGCAAGCTATGGCTATGGCAAACCCTAACCCTAATTTTTTTTTGGCTTTTTCTGTATAGGAAAATACTCACAACTCAACTATGGGGTGGATTGTGGATGGCTTACCGAGGAAAACTGGAAATCTGATACCAAGATGATAAGGGGTGGCCCGATCTTCTCAGTAAGCAAAGGTGGTGATGATGATCACGGGGTGATGGCAGCGGAGAAACACGACGATGAGGTGGATGATAACTTGTATGACGCAACGAGATCTCTCGATTGGTCCCTCGTCGCCAATGCAACAGCCTCTCAACCCCGCAAGATATTCGCAACTCCACACACTTGCGCACGTAGTCGCCGACCATGAAGCGGTAAGTTGCAACCGTCTAATTCCCAATGGAACAGCAGATCACACAAGACTTTTTCAGGATCTACACAATATCAAGCAATATGGTGTAGGGATTCAATAGTTTTGCTAGAGCAAACAACTAAGAACTAGGGTTTATCTTAAACGTGGTCTAAAGCATCTAGGGGGCGTCCTGGGCACTTATATAGGTGTCTGGGACGAGTTCTGGTCGAAAAGATACAAGAATAACCGACCCATAATAGATCTGGTCGAGACAGACTCGGACTGGTCCGGTCTGGAATCCGGCCAACCGGGCTGTGGACCGGGCGGGCCGGTCTGTTGTCCGGTCAACCGGGCGGCAACCAGAAACTTCGCAACTTTCCGGTTGTTGCCCGGTACGATGCTTCATATCCGGTTGGCGGCCGGTTGGCGACCGGTCAACCGGGCTCGTGACCGGGCTGGCCGGTCGGGGTCCGGTCGGACCGGGTGCCGGACCGGCCCGGACGTCGTCTTCTCCTCTCGCGCATTCCTCCCGCTCCTCCCTCGCGCGTCCATGAGATATCTTCATGTCCAGCTCCATGTCCAGCCTTCACGTCCATCTTGACGTCCGTCTTCATGTCCAGCTGCTCCTCTCCTCGTGCGATGCCCGTCTCCTCTTGATACCTGATGATACATAAGTAATAGGACTTAGGCAGTATAAAGTTCTCATCAATCAAAGTATCGTTTAGAAACAAGTTCACCTGTTGTTTAAGTAGCTTCGCACGCGCTCTTGTAATTGGTCCAATCCGAACTTCATCGGACTTGAGCTTCGCAGCAGGTCCATCTTCATCTATCAATGACGGAGTTAGTGGTGTAGTAGGGATGTCCTCATCACTTGCTACTGTGCGCATCACACCTTCCTCTTGGGGTTCCCAACGGACGTGTCAACTACACGCATCACTTGTGCGCGCCAAGGCATTGCAGTCCGGCACGTATGTGCAAACGTATCCATGTGGGATCTCCTTAGGCGGCTCTTATAAGAATTGGCAATCGCTAGGATCGCCTCCAACCTTGTAGACAACGTACGCCGGTGAACCCGGCGGCTCTGGCGCTGCGAGTGCGAATGGCAGCGGCGGTCTGATCTCGAGCGGTATCTCTCCCTGGCGAGTCCCTAGGGTAGGTCCTGATGGGGAGTACTGATGCTTCATGATTTCCTGCACCACACGGACCGCGACGCGCTCGAGAGTATTCACCAGGCTTTCAGAATAGCGGTGTAAAGAATGAGCTGCCATGTAATTGATTTCCTAGCGCAGAGCTCTGGTACGTTCCTCCGAAGGGGTAGACAGGTCCACTCCATCAAGAACACCTTCAGGGGAGAACCCCTTCCACCTTACGCCATGTGAACGGGTCCTCGCGAAGGAGCCGATGAGATTGGCTTCCAAGATGGCTTTCATCTCATCATACTTCTTCTTTTGCTCTTCGGGCAGATCTGCTTACGTGACTGGTTCGCCCACCACCTCATCCGCAGCTTTTGACATGGTTGCTGCAGATGTCGACGTAGTGGTTGCTGTAGAGCGTCCCACCGGGCGTGCCAGAATGTGTTGCTGTCAAAAACCCACCGGCGAGTAACGACGGGCAACACCGTAAAGCCGGGAGGCTCCCAGGATTGCGGTGGACCCTGGTCCCTCGGGCGACGGCCCGCAATGCCTTTTGGCACACGTCCTGGTGCTTACGAGGGCGTGCCACCTGACCTATACCTGGTCAGGAAGGTGATGGTTTGCTTCGACTAGTTTCCTGCATGGCAAACACGTAAACATTAAATACGAGCCCCGATCGGCTCTTAAGTTGTTCTTGTGGATCGGCTCAAAGAGCCGATTGCCCCATGGTTCATGTTAGATTTATAAGGACATGGGGATCATGCTTTATCAATATCAAGCTAAACTAATCTACGATAGTCTAGGGTTTTCACCGTATAATCGGAACATCCTATGCGTAATTGAGCCTAGCGGATACGTAAGGTGATGGAAAACCAACCCTAAAGAGGCCTAAAACCAACGTGAAGTTGATCCCCGGAACAATCCCTCTAGAGCTTAATAAACCACACCTTACGCACTACCGGATCGTTCAACCCGTTTATAAGGCCTAACCATACGGATATCAAACCAATCCTTGAAGAACAAGGAGAAACTATAACGGATTAGATCTACTAAATAACGAATAAGCAAGATGTTGCCCTTACACCCAAAATAGGTGTAAGGGCAGCTAGATATCGAGGGGCAGCGTAGCTAAACAAGTACATCGTGAAAGCATTGATGTCAACCCCAAAACACCTAAGATAAGGGTTTTGCTCGCCATCAAAAAGGCTTCAGCACGAGCAACACCAACAACGAATAAACTGATACTGCCTAGATCGCAAGATGCGATGCGATCTAGGCAGCATGTTGCTTACCCGGGAGAAACCCTCGAAACAAGGGGTGGCGGTGCGCCTAGATTGATTTGTTGTGAATGTGATTGTCCTCCTTTCTCGATAACCCTAGATACATATTTATAGTCCGTAGACTTTCTAACTTGGGAATAAACCCAACCGTGTACGAGCTAAACTCTATCTCTTAATTCTAACCGACACGTAACCTACTATAATTTACAGATACACGGGCAATCTCGCCCAAACTTCTTGTGCAAGGCCGGTTCGGGAATATTTTCCGTGCACATCCTCTAAGCCCATTTAATCACGGCCCATCTCCAGACTTAGTTAAATTCTGGTGGTAACAATGACATAACCTTGTTATTAACAACATCCAATGTTCATGATCAAGAAACCATGATCATCTATTAATCCAAGATAGTTTAACAAGAGGCTTACTAGGGGCTCTTTTATGTTCACAAAACACACAAGTATTAATGTTTCCGGTTAATACAATTATAGCATGGGATGCAAACATTTATCATAAAAACAAAGATATAATAATAACCACTTTATTATTGCCTCTTGGGCATATCTCCAACAAAGATAGCAGAGCCAACCTTACGGTCCTGATGAAGATAACCATATTATCGGCATATATCGAACTGCGAGTGCTGGAGGTGAGCAGAGCAAGTAGGCCATCTGTCATCCCTGTCTCGGTCATGAGTGGAGGACGTCCATTACCGAGCCAAAAAGAAGGGGATCCCCTTGATTCAACCCACATATGTTGTAGATGAGGTCCCCTACGATGCAATTCACAACCACACGGGAGGAATCTGTACTTCTCGACTCAAACCCTATCTTGGACATCACTTTGAGTAAGTCTCATCCACCGTGTCGTAAGATTTAGTAATGTCAAGCTTGAACATGATCACCGAGGTCTTCAGGCAGTGGAGCTTTCGAGCCATTGATAACCTACAAGTGTGTAGGATTATTGTAGCACAATTTGATAAGTATTAAGTTGTCGAATTCCACAAAGATCCGAGGTAGAGTTAATTATTATCTCCATAAATTTGGTTGAAGATATTTAAAACTATAAGTAAATATGCAATAAATTAAAGAACGAAAAGTTAAGTGCTGAAAATTAAAGAGACCATTGTTGTTGAAATCAAGTGGCGACCGAAAACGGAAGTATGGGGTGGTGAATATCGAGACGTTGCATAGATAAGACCATTCATATAATAATATTTGCATTAACATAAAGTAGTGGAAACTTAATTCTAAACCTTTTGTATGTATGCATGTTTTCGATATATAATTGTATTTGCTACAAGGGAACTTGCCCAACATCTATTGTCCTACCTCCCATTTCATCGGGGCCACTTAATTAAATATGGCCTTTTATGACATCGTGGTCAATGCATTAGCACTTCATGAACACATGAACTCCTCAAATAAAACATGATTCCCTTTTTGTCCCCATGTTGATCACCCTTTGGGGTTAGCAAGTTTCACATAATAATAGTTAATACAACTTACAGATCAATACTAAACTCATATATATATATGATGGATCAATAAAATTTCAGTACCAATATCATGTTACTCGGACCCTAGTAACAAAGCATTAAACAAAATAAAAATGCATTAACATATCGCCATGATCATTCTCAAATAAGCCTCCACAAAATTAACGACTATTCATCATTACATAAAAGATCCCATCCACACCCAGAGAGGGTATTATTTGCAGATGATTGTGAATACCAGAGGCTTATGATGGTTTTTATGAAGAGGATGCAACCCGAAGAGGGCACGGCGATGGTCATGGTCGTGACGGCGACCACGGGTGGTGGCAGCACCCCGGCGCTGGCAGCTGATGGATGGCGTGTGCTTGCCGTACGCAGACACGCTGTTGGGGAACCCCCAAAAGGAAGGTGTGATGAGCACAAAGAACAAGTTTTCCCTCAGTATGAATCCAAGGTTTAATCGACTAGTAGGAGAAATGCGTGACTTCTGAAAGTGTTGCTAGCTGACTAGTGAAAGGGCGCACTACCAGCGTCAGCAACAACGTGGAACCTGCACACAACACAACCAAAGTACTTTTCTCCAACTTACAGTGAGGTTGTCAATCTCACTGGTTTGCTGAACACAAAAGATTAGACGTATCGAGTGGAAGGACATATTTGCAGAAAGTAAACATAACAGGATTGCAGTTCAATTTATCAGTAAAGGAAATAGAACCGGGGTCCACAGTTCACTAGAGGTGTTTCTCCATAAAGAAATAGCATGTTGGGTGAACAAATTACAGATGGGCAATTGACAGAGTATCGATCGATACATGACAAGATGATTACTATGGTAATTTGGTATTAGGCATTACAACATAATACATAGACTGTAATCCAACAGCGTCTATGACTAATAATCCACCTTCAGGTTAGCGTCTGCACCCCTTCCAGTATAAATTTACAAGCAACAGACTATCGCATTAAGCAATGTGTGTAAAGTAAACAATAGAATTACCCTTGGATAAAACATTATTGTTTTCTCCCTAGTAACAACAGCACATCTACAACCTTAGAAGTTATAAAGTCACTCTCCCAGGAAACTAGAGGCATGAACCTACTATCGAGCATAAATACCCCCTCTTGGAGTCACAGGTATCTACTTGGCCAGAGTTTCTACTAGCAACGGAGAGCATGCAAGATCACAAATAATATATGATATGAATATATAATCAATCTCAACATAGTATTCAACATTCATCGGATCCCAGCAAACAAAACATAGAGGATTACATAAAGATGATCTTGATCATGTAGGGCAGCTCACAAGATCGATACATGAAGCACAAAGTGGAGAAGATAACCATCTAGCTACTGCTATGGACCCATAGTTCAGGGATAAACTACTCACGCATCACTTCGGAGGCGTGCATGGCGATAAAGATGCCTCCGGCGATGATTTCCCCCTCCGGCAGGGTGCTGGGAAGAGCTTCAGAACCCCCCGAGATGGGTTCAGCGATGGCGGCCGCGACTGAACTTTTCGTGGATGGAGGCTCGGGTATCCAGGTTTTTTCCGAGAAGATGTATAAATAGGCGGAGGATTCAGGTCGGTGGGGCGCCCGTGGGCCCCACACCTACCCTAGGTGCGGGCCAGCCCTAGGCCACGCCTAGGAGTGATGTGAGCGCCCTTGTGCGCCTCTTCGTCCCCCCTCCGGACTTCGTCTTCGTTTCGGTAAAATATTGACTTCGGCTTTTGTTTCGTCCAATTCCGAGAATATTTCCTGTACGAATTTTCTGAAATACAAAAATAGCAGAAAACAGGAAACTGGCACTGTGGCATCTTGTTAATAGGTTAGTGCCGGAAATCATGTAAAAGTGCAATGAAATGTAAACAAAACATATATGAATTGGTGTAAAACAAGCATGGAGCATCAAAAATTATAGATCATCTTCGTTGCACTTTTATAAATTTATGTTTTGCTCATGCTTCGTTGCACTTTTATACATTTTCCGGCACCAACCTATTAATAAGATGCCACAGTGCTAGTTCCATGTTTTTTGTTGTTTTGTATTTCATAAAAGTTGTACAGGAAATATTATCGGAATTGGACGAAACAAAAGCCGAGGTCAATATTTTTCCATAGTGGAGTTAGAGACCATAGGGGGACGAAGAAAGGCCACAGGGTGGCCAGACCAACCCTAGGCGCGGTTGATGACCCACAAGTATAGGGGATCGCAACAGTCTTCGAGGGAAGTAAAACCCAAATTTATTGATTCGACACAAGGGGAGGTAAAGAATACTTATAAGCCTTAACAACTGAGTTGTCAATTCAGCTGCACCTAGAAAAGCACTAGTAACAGGGGTGATGTGAAAGCAAGAGTAATATGAGAGCAGCAGTAATAGTAACACAAGCGAGCAGTGAGCGTAATATGAGAGCAATGGCACCGTAAAATAGTTGATACTACTTCCAATGACATGTAGAACGAGTATATGATGATGAAAGATGGACCGGGGTTCCCAACTATATACACTAGTGGTAACTCTCCAATAACAAGTGTTGGGTGAACAAATTACAGTTGGGCAATTGATAGGATTGAAATAGCATTAAGACAGAACATCAAGATCATTAATCATGTAGGCATGTTTTCCATATATAGTCATACGTGCTCGCAATGAGAAACTTGTACAACATCTTATGTCCTACCAGCCGGTGGCAGCCAGGGCCTATAGGGAATCTACTCGGAAATTAAGGTACTCCTTTTAATAGAGCACCTGGAGCAAAGCATTAACACTCCGTGAAAACATGTGATCCTCATATCTAAGCCTTCCCTCCAGCTTGTCCCAATTTCGTCACTTTGGGGCCTTTGGTTCCGGACATAGACATGTGCATACAACTTGTAGATACAATCTAAGCAATAAGTATAGAGCTTAAATCTAAGATCATGCCACTCGGGCCCTAGTGACAAGCATTAAACACAACAAGATTGCAGCAACAATAACTTCACAAACTTTATAGATAGACTAATCATAATGTAACAATCCATCGGATCCCGACAAACACAACACCGATTACATCAGATTAATCTCAATCATGTAAGGCAGCTCATGAGATCATTGTATTGAAGTACATGGGGGAGAGAATACCAACTAGCTACAGCTAGAACCCGTAGTCCATGGGGGAACTACTCACGAAGCATGATGGAGGCAGTGGCGTCGATGGAGATGGCTTCCGGGGGCACTTCCCCGTCCCGGCAGGGTGCCGGAACAGAGACTTCTGTCCCCCGAATTGGAGTTTCGCGATGGTGGTGGCGCCCCTGGAGTCTTTCTGGAGTTTCGTCAATTGGTATCGATGTTTTAGGTCACCAGGGCTTAAATAGGCGAAGAGTCGGAGTCGGAGGGGCCACGGGGCCTCCTCACACTAGGGGGGCACCCCCCCTTGGGCCGCGCCGCCACCACGTGTGGGGCCCCTAGGGCACCCCTCTGGTCCCCCTCTGAATTTCTGGAAGGTTCCGGGAAAAATAAGATGTTGGGTCTTCGTTTCGTCGAATTCCGAGAATATTGCCCGAACAGCCTTTCTGGAACCAAAAACAACGTAAAACAACAGAACTCGCCCTTCGGCATCTCGTTAATACGTTAGTTCCGGAAAATGCATAAAAACATTATAAAGTGCAAGCAAAACATGTAAGTATTGTCATAAAACAAGCATGGAACATTAGAAATTATAGGTACGTTGGAGACGTATCAGCGGCCTGGCCTTTATTCGCACAAAGGGGTGGTGTGGGCCAACCTGGCTTCCACCGACCTTGCCCTTCCGCCTATAAGAAGCCTCCCGACGCGTGAACCCTTAATCAATCGGCCTCCATCCATGAAAAGTTTCGTAGCTCCACCGCCGTCGCAGACAAGATTCGGGGGGACAAAAGTCTCTGTTCCGGCACCCTGCCGGGATGGGGAACTGCCCCCGGAGCCATCTCCATCGACTCCACCGCCATCTCCATCGCCGTTGCTGACTCCCATGATGAGGAGTGAGTAGTTATCCCCCGAGGCTGAGGGCTTTACCGGTAGCTATGTGGTCTATCTATCTCTTCATATATGATATTTATGTGATCATGAGCTTTGTAATCTAGTTGAATAAGTAGATGTTATTCTTCAACTATTGTGCTATTCAAGTGCTTTTATTATGTGATCTCCTGGGACACCTTGTCCAATGGTGTGAAGGTGACAGTGTGCACACCGTGTTTGTTTCTTAAGCTTGATTTACATAAATAATTATGAATTGTGGTGTCTAGTTAGTATCATCTTTGTATGCTCAAAGTGACGGCGTGGGTGTCCACAGATTGGGAATGCGAACTTTAAAGAATGCTTATGTAGCCCTACGTAGTGAATTTGTGTTTATCATCAAACCGGAGAGTGGTTCAGAGTAGCATAGTGAAGTGATAATATCTATGTATTCAATTATGGTATCATTGTTGAGAGTGTCCACTAGTGAAAGTATGTTCCCTGGGCCTTACTTCCAAGCATTGATGAACCGTTTACAACCAGTTCTGCTACATGTTTGCTTTTTGCCATTTTTATTTCAGATAAAATTACTACTTACAATCATCCATATTACTTGTATTTCACTATCTTTTCACCGAACTAGTGCACTTATACACCTGATAAGTGTATTGGGTGTGTTGGGGACACAAGAGAGTTCTTGTATCGTAATTGTAGAGTTGCTTGAGAGGGATATCTTTGACCTCTATCTCCCTGAGTTCGATAAACCTTGGGTGATTCACTTAAGGGAAACTTGTTGTTGTTCTGCAAACCTCTGCACTTGGAGACCCAACACTGTCTACAAGAATAGAAGCGTGCATAAACATCAAGCTCTTTTCTGGCGCCATTACCGGGGGGGTAAGGTAAAAGGTACTCACATCCTCTGGCTACTAAGTCTTTTAGTTGCTGGTGAGTGCTCGAAGTTATTTCCTTTAGATTCTGCAATTGCATCTTTTTGTTTCTTGTTTTTATTTTCACTAGTTAGGCTTAATGGAAAACAATAACAAAATTAGAGAGTTTTATAGTATTTATCTTGAGTTAGGACATGAGGTGTTTGAAGAGAAAATTAAGAAAACCTATGGAACTTTACTTGCATGATGGTAGCAATGTTATTAGTATGAATTCTTTGAACACCATTATTGCTAATGTTATGGAAAAGTCTAAGCTTGGGGAAGCTAGTTTTTTGTGAAGATGATCTTTTTAGTTCCCCAGCTTTTGAGGAGGAAATTTTCTATGATGATATGATGCCTCCAATATATGATGATTATGTTATTATCAGTCCACCTACTATTGAGGAGAAAATTAATTATGATTACAATATGCCTCGTATATTTGATGATTATGGTGATGAGAATAATAATGATAGATATTTTGTTGAATCTTCTCCCACTACAATTAATAAGAATGACTATGATTATGTTGGGAGTAGTAATTATTTTATGCATGTGGCTCGTGATAAGAATGTTTTATGTGATAGTTATATTGTTGAATTTATTCATGATGCTACTGAAATTTATTATGAGAGAGGAAAATATGGTTGTACAAGTTTTCATGGTACTAAAACACCTCTCTATATGCTGAAAGTTTTGAAGTTACTCGTGTTTTATCTTCCTATGCTTGATATTTTGTTCTTTGTGAATTTATTTGTGTACAAGATTCCTATGCATGGGAAGTGGGTTGGACTTCAATGTGTTTCATTTTTCTCCTTGATGCTCTCTTTTGCATCTATTCATATTTCTTATGTGAGCATCTTCTCAAATTACTGAGCCTAGTTGAAAGACGTTAAAGAAAAGCACTCTTCGGAGATAAACCATGTTTTATTTCTGTAATTTTTCTTTTGTTGAGTCTTGGAAGTTATTACCTCTGTAATAACCTCTCCTTATCATTTTATTTCGTTTTTGTGCCAAAAATAGCCTCTAAAGGAAGAAAGTAAGATTTATGGAAGTTGTTGTCCTGAAAACAGATTTTGTGCTATCACCATAAAAATTTGTATTCCCATCCAGAACAGAATTTTGATCTGCTATTTTTTGTGCATATGCCCCGGGTTATTATCTAACTTTCATTAGTTTAACACTTTCGATCCGAGCAACAGAATATTTCGAAAAAATCGATCTTTACCTATTGTTCTGTTTTGACAGATTTCTGCCACTTTTTGCATTTGCCTCTTAATCTCTTTCGTTCTTTTGAGCAAAGAGATTTTTGAAGAATTTGCTATAGTCGCTAATTCTTTAATAGATGTTTAATATATGTTAGAGCTGAACCCAAGTGGATTTGTTATTTTGATTGCACTAATGCTGCTAATAAGAATTGTGTGAAGTTTTGTATGAAGGAAGTTTTCAAGTGCATGGAAAGAAGAATGATGAGATGAGATGAAGTATGGACAAAAGCTCAAGCTTATTGATTCCCATGTCACCCCAAGAAATATCCAAGAGGTAAAAATGTCAAAGCTTGGGGATGCCTTGGGCATCCCCTCTTCATCAACAAAGCAACAGGTCATCTTTCCATACGCTATATTTTTATTGCTTCATATGCTATGTGTTGTTCTTGGAGCGTCTTTATTTTTGTTTTTAGTTTTATTTTGTTTTGTTCGCTGTAGAATATGGTTCGATCCCAGCCTATTTGTTTTGTAGAATGACACAGTCCGTTTTAATTGCATAGAACGCTCTAGTTTTCGCTCTTATTGTTTTGCGAGTGTTCTAGTTTGCTAGTACTGCATTTAACTCTTGTTCTTTCACTCAAATTTTGTTCATAGCTCGTTAGTGTTCTTTATTTATGTATGATTAGCTCTCTGGTCCATATTAATTTTCATCTCTGAAAGCTATTTCAAATAAGTTGATTGGTGTTGGAGACGAGTAAAATGTTTCATGACTATAGTGATGCAAAAGGGATTGTTTCATCTCTGAAAGAATCATGTATTTTTTCCATCATAAAAAGCATAATATTGTGGTATTCTCCTTTGATGCCTTATTGGGTTGACTTGGCACATGCTTATACAATGTAATGACTACAACCAGTCAGCTAAAGCCTATATGATCATTTAGTTTTTGATTTGTAATATCACTTTATGCTTTGATTGATAATGTTTTGTTGCTATGCATGATTATGGCCATTACTGCTCTCTTAGTTGGTCGCTCCCAGTCTTTTGCTAGCCTTCACTTGTACTGAGTATGAACTTTACTCGTGCATCCAATCATCAATAACCAAAGTTTGCCAATTGTGTCCACCATATCTACCTACTAGCATTATTGCTATTCCAAGTATGTTCATCATGTTTTTTATTTATCTTCCAAATTAAATTTTGACATGAGAAAATTAGTTAGTAAAGCTCTCATGAACTTGATGGCACATTTACTTTCTTGCACTTAATAAACTTGACCATTATGATTATCTTATGAAGTTTACATGTTTGAAAATTGCGAGTTGGGAGTTATCACAACCATGCTTTCATGGGGAACGCTTTCAACATTGCACTTACTCATATTTAGTTGATGTCATGTTCTTTTGTTTATGGATGCCTAGCGGTGCGAAATAAAATGGAAACTTGTAAGTCCATGGTGTTTGTATATGTGTCAGAGAAACGCCTGGGCCGCTAATCTAAGCCATGCATCATTCATGGTGGAAATTTACAACGAACCATAGTGAGCATTCTATGAAGCATTTTCAATAAAAATCTATACCCATAGTAAATAAAAATATTGTTGAGATTCTCATTGTCTGTTTGTCCTGTCATTTTGGCATGGGATTGCTCCTACAAGAGTACTTCCATATCATGGAGCAGGAGGTACCAGGTTGGCGGTTCTCGATGATACATGTATACTTATAATGACAAGAACTTATTTGGGATCTAAGTTGAGTAGCATGAGGTTTAGGTACTCGTATTCAAGGGGCACGAGATTTTCAACTTGTGATTTGTCAAGCATATACTCCCTCCGTTCTGAAATAGTCTACTTTCTAGTCCCAAAATTTGTTCTCAAATACTCTACATTCTAGCTTTTAGTCAACAACAACACTAAAAACGAAGTGGTTTTGCTATCTTCATTGGACGTTGTTATTTTCAATGTAGCTTGTATTGGTTGTTCACATATCTAAGTAGTACTAATAAATGCAATACTAGTTTGTCTCATTTTTTCTAGGATGTAGACTAAATCAGAACGGAGGGAGTAGCTCATATTTGCCATCACATTAACTTTAACCATTCATGATGCTTATGATAGGGGAAATGAGAGCTTAAAGCTAATGAGTACCATACTTTTTGGAAGGTTTATAAAACTTGTTAATCTTGCTTCCTTCTTCGAAGGACTTCTCTTTTACTTTTATGTTGAGTCTTCATCTTCTTCCTTATGCACTAATTAAGAGAGCATAGTTGTCATTCTTAGTACAATGTGCATAGTCCCAAAATTATTATTGATTGATTCATGATTATGCTATCGCTTGTTCTTAAATTACTTGTATCTAGTCACCCTCTGAACTTTGAAGGTGTCCTAGCATTTATGTTTTGCTACTCCATAAAGGACAAGTTGAGTACCACTTTGCTATGTTTTATCTATGCTCATAAACAAACAGTTTCTTTCAATGCACTATTATTCATGATCCTTTGTTTGAGTTATTTCTCATGTTATAACATAGTTGCTAAGTTCTATTTTTAGAATTGTATCTATCATGCCTATGTTAGAATACTTTGATCCCAGCTCACAATGCTTTACAATGCTTGAACAAGATTGTGTTGGCTTCATGTCACCTCAAAAATTATTTTGTTATCACTTACCTACTCTAGGATGAGCAGGAGTTAAGCTTGGGGATGCTAATACATCTCAAGCGTATCTATAATTTTTGATGCTCCATGCTTGTTTTACACCAATTTGTATATGTTTTGCTCATCATTCGTTGCACTTTTATACATTTCCCGACACTAATCTATTAACAAGAAGCCACAGTGTCAGTTCCCTGTTTTCTGTTGTTTTGTATTTCATAAAAGTTGTACAGGAAATATTCTCGGAATTGGACGAAACAAAAGCCGAAGTCAATATTATACCGTAGCGGAATTAGAGTCCAGAGGGGGGACGAAGAAAGGCCACAGGGCGGCCAGACCAACCCTAGGTGCGGCCTAGCCTCTGGCCATGCCAAGGGGTGGTGTGGCCCCCCTGGCATCCACCGACCTCACCCTTCCACCTATATGAAGCCTCCCGACGCATGAACCCTAAATCAATCAGCCTCCATCCACGAAAAGTTCTGTAGCTCCACCGTCATCGCAGACAAGATTCGGGGGACAGAAGTCTCTGTTCCAGCACCCTACCGGGACGGGGAATTGCCCCCGGAGCCATCTCCATCGACTCCACCGCCATCTCCATCGCCGTTGTTGACTCCCATGATGAGGAGTGAGTAGTTCTCCCCCGAGGCTGAGGGCTTTACCGGTAGCTATGTGGTCTATCTATCTCTCCATGTATGAATCTTTATGTAATCATAAGCTTTGTAATCTAGTTGAATATGTAGATGTTATTCTTCAACTATTGTGCTACTCAAGTGGTTTTATTATGTGATCTCCTGGGACACCTTGTCCAACGGTGTGAAGGTGACAGTGTGCACACCGTGTTTGTTTCTTAAGCTTAATTTACAGAAATACTTATGAATTGTGGTGTCTAGTTAGTACCATCTTTGTATGCTCAAAGTGATAGCGTGGGGTGTCCATAGATTGGGAATACGGACTTTAAGGAATGCTTATGCAGCCCTACGCAGTGAATTTGTGTTTATCATCAAACCGGAGAGTGGTTCAGAGTAGCATAGTGAAGTGATAATATCTATGTATTCAATTATGGTATCATTGTTGAGAGTGTCCACTAATGAAAGTATGATCCATAGGCCTTACTAGTAAACATGCCCGTGCGTTGCAACGGGAGGAGAATTTTTTTGTCTTGTAAAGAGCCATAATTCTTGCTTAAATTTTCCATTATCCCACATGTAAAATTCAGAAGCGTAGCCATGTAATTATATCTTCAGAACAACAAGATTCGACATTTTCTTTAACCCTTATAAAACTATAGTTAACTTACATACAAAGAAATCAAATGTCACCTCTCTTTTTATTCAAATATCTTGTAGGACCATGTGGACACCAGACCTTCGCATAGAAGCATTTTCATGAGTAACTCTATATTTTTCACTCCCACTCAGTGTAGGTTCTATAATATGATCAGTTCCTATGTGTGTATAAAAGAAAATATATATAATCTAAACAAAACAAAGGGAAAAACTTAAGCACTATTGCAATATGGTCCAAAAGCATAGCAATGATGAACTTTCATGTCCTCTTGTTGCATCAGGCAGCGCTAGTGTTCAAACATGCATTCGACAGAAAATGACAATTGATGGGGAAAAACTAAAGAATACATGTACTATATGGTATACAGTGTAGCAATAAACTATTTTTTTATTATTCAAGGAGTGCCAGTTTTGAAAAGATAAATGCCTTGACACTAAAAAAGGTAAAAGTTAAGCATACATGTAATATGGTGCGAGCTGTTGCAATAGTCTAATTTTAGATTTGTTCAGGAGAGACTACTTCTAGCAATAGTACCATTTTGGATTTGTAGAGGAGACGCTGTTTTTGTTTTGTAGTTGGGATTTATGAATGTAAAAGAAGTACAAAGTAAAGTGGGCGCATTGGAGACTAAAAACTTTAGCAATCTAAGAAAAGAAGTATAGTACATAAATTACAGGAGCAAACTTGAAAGGCTAAAGTTGCATTGGTTGGGTTCAGGTCCATCCGATAAGGAGGTGTTATTAAAGGAATGTCTGATGATGCGGAGGAGTAGAGTACAATAAAATAGCAAAACACTTCCCAGAGATCGTACGTGCAGGTGCAGGCGATTGAGCAATCGAACAAAACATGGGCGCAGTACCAAGCGTCGTACAAATTAAGCTTTGTTCGGTTGTTCCATACAGAGGCGATAATCTATGCTGGTCGGCGAGGACGCATAGCTGCTCCCAGTGGTGGCCAGAGTAATCAGCCGTTAGCGCTCAGAGCAGGACTTTTTTCTTGCCGCCGTCCCTCGTGCAGACGAAAAGGCGGCCTCGTATGTCTATCAGATTTGACGGGATGTTCTCGTCCAGCTGTATTCAGGCACAGCGATGGTGGAGATCACCTCGTGGTCTCCATCGAAAACTTGTACCACCAAGGTTCTTGAACAGCAACTACAGAGTGCTATTGTCCTTTGTGCACAAGTTCTCACCGTCGGCCCACTCGGACAAAGGCAAAGAAGAAGGCAAAATTGCCGCCGCTGCCGACAGATCGAGCGTCGCAGCGTGGGGTCTGCTTTCGCTGTAATGCGCGAGGAACTCGCTGAGGTCAAGACGCACCGGGATGGCCGGACGGTGGCGTCGTTTAGCGAGCTGACCACCAAGAAGCTGGGTCTGGAAGGCTACTTGTTGCATCTCAATAAGGCTCTGAGGTAATTTACTGACAACACCGATGGGACGCAACCTCACTCGGCGGTCACCATTGTCAAGGTCAATCGGATGATTTAAGAGTTTCACAGGCAGCATGCTGGTCAGACACGAGGCGATGGAGCGTTCATGCAGATCTCTCCCGAGATCGCTATCTCCGTGAAACAGTTCCGCAAATCTTTGATCGAGCAGGTCGAAAAGCCTGACAGATAAAGCCGAACCTGCTGCTATAGAGCGATCACCGTAAGCCAGCACTCCTCAAGTCTATTCTCTACCATCTATAGGAGAGTGGTTCAGAGTAGCATAGTGAAGTGATAATATCTATGTATTCAATTATGGTATCATTGTTGAGAGTGTCCACTAATGAAAGTATGATCCATAGGCCTTATTTCCCAGCATTGATATACCGTTTACAACTAGTTCTGGTACATGTTTGCTTGCTGCCATTTTTCAGATTTAAATTACTACTTACAATCATCCATATTACTTGTATTTCACTATCTCTTCGCCGAACTAGTGCACCTATACACCTGATAAGTGTATTGGGTGTGTTGGGGACACAAGAGACTTCTTGTATCGTAATTGCAGGGTTGCTTGAGAGGGGTATCTTTGACCTCTACCTCCCTGAGTTCGATAAACCTTGGGTGATTCACTTAAGGGAAACTTGTTGCTGTTCTACAAACCTCTGCACTTGGAGTCCCAACACTGTCTACAAAAATAGAAGTGAGCGTAGACATCAGCAGCCCTATAGAAAGGGAGGGTCCTTGGCCCCCTTCTTCCTTCAGGTTGGTGCATAAGTAGAGGGGACTCTCTCCCTCTTGGTGGATTCCAAGGGAGAGGAAAATTCATTCCAATGGGTGGCCTCCCCGAAAACTAGGGTTTCACATTAATATATAGTGCGGGAGATTGCATCTAGGCCATGTGATGGATTCCCCTTTGATCTAAGGGATCTTGGGAACCTCTAGAACCTTAATAGGCTCATCTCTGTCCCCAAAAGTTCATGGAGTCTTGGCTTGGCCAAATCAATCAAGTATGGCAAGAGTTTGAGTCAAACATGTCACCAACCTAGCTTTGGAATCCTAAAACTTCTGGACCCTCCAGTAAAAAATGCGAGCCTCGAAGCATACTAACTCAGATTTTAAAATTATTTATATCAAACTTATTATCTGATAGTGCCCCACAACTTTGTCCATTATGTCATGTTCAGTTGACTTCATCTTCGGGATGCGGGTTTGGCATATCAAAAAACAATCTAGCAAGGACAAAATTCAGGAAACTACAAATTTAACCATAATGAGAGACTTTTTCCCATATTTTACCCCCAAATCTCAAAAGAGTGTAAAACCCTAAAGGGGTATCGTGGTATCTTTTAATCTCAGCCATCCTACCCCTAATCTGAACAGATATCGTTTACTCTCAGTTGTCCTTATGTTTCACTCAGGAAAACATTTCAGTCTTGGGGGTATATGGAAGCACAAGTCTTTGTGTGATTCCTACACAACAAAGTGTAAAACAAGAAATTGGGAACTTTTGAAACCATTGGTAGATTAGTCCTAATAAATATAATAAAGTTGCTAAATAATAAATATTTTAACATAATAGTAAACACCAAACTTCATAGATACATTTTACATGTATGAGTTGTACACTTAACCAATTGGAACTTGTCATGTGGGAAACGGCCACAGATTAACGCACTTCGGTGTAGTCACACAAGTTGTGGCATGGAATCTACAAGGGGGAAGAGAGCACCTTCACCACGAGCTTAGCCACCCGATGGATCAGAGTAATGGGCTTGAACTCTTTCATCTCAACTGCCCCCGCGTGCTTAGGAAGGAGAGATATTAGCGCCTAATTAGCCACATGCATCCCCCATCTATCAACATTCCACATGGAAGTGAACGCACCATTATGTCCGGCTTGATGATGCCCCAACATGAGGTATAAAATCTCCCGGTGAAACCGTCTGGGCCAGGAGATTTATCGAGCTCCTGCAAGAGAATCACTGGCCACACCATGTCCTCATTGGAGGGCCCCTCAAGCTCTGAAAGGTCATGCCCTTGCATGCCTTGGTAGTCGAGGCCGAGGCAGAAACCACACTCAGAAGTTGAGTCCAACAGCCAGCCATAGAAAGTGCCCATGGCCTTGGCCTTGTCCTCTTAATCCGAGACAAGAGCGTAGTCCACTTGCAGATGTGCGATTAAGTTCTTGCGACGTCAGTGGTTGGCATGGAGATAGAAGAAGCTCATGCGGGTGTCTGCGTCGCTTAGCCACGTGATACACGTGAGCATTTCCTAACAATGGTGCGCTCCAAGGAGGCTAAGCCTAGGAACTTCCAAAACCCACGCTCCTGTGGAGGGAGAGCCCTCGATTCCATCACCACATCTAGCGGAAGGATGAGCTTATTAGCCAACAAGATCTGCAACTCGACATTGTCGATGAAGCGATCACTCTAGTTAGTTAGGGATTTGGCTATCATGGCCAACTTGGTAGCTAGTAGCTTGAAGGGTTTGCGATCATCAGCATCAAAGCCTAAGCCACTTCCATGATTTCCATATAACCCTCGTCCTTGGGCTAAAAAGCTTCAAAACATAATCGTTTTCTTGTCCTTAGCAGCGGCGCAAGATTGAGAAAGAGTGTGTAATGATCGAAGGTCGAAGAGCTCAATGCTAACAAGAAAGAGGATGGAAACTGGTCTAGCCTCTTGAGAGTGATATGCTCACACTTGTTGGACCGCATGTAGCACTGGCTATTGAGGTACAACTCCTTTAGCTCAAGCTCAACCTACGTCCTCCGAAATTTCTCAATCATTTAACGGTCCAGTTTATTGTTGTTTTTATCCGTCGCAAGAACAATCAAATTGAAATTGCTTGCAACCGCCCACAAACCCGGATGCAAGTCCCAAATAGCTTTAAGCTCATGAAGGAAGGGACATTTGTCCATGTCATGTTGGGGTGGGGGGAGGACACCCCGGTAAACCACCAACTAGAAGCATCGTCATCACCCACTCTGATTGTTAAGGAATTGTCTGAGTAGTGGGGATTGGATAGTGATCCACTGCGAATTTCCATGCTAACATGATGCTACCACACGACCCACTGTCGTTGCCTTATCGACGGTACCCCGGAGGAGGGATCCTCACGAGGGGGAGAAGAAGTAGGGGCCATAGGGCGGAGTGCACACGGGACGGTGGTACGCGAGTTACCCAGCTTCGGAACACCTGCACGATGACAGGGCCTACTGCTGCTTGTCTGGAATTACTTGGGCGCTTTCGCGTTGTTACAATGAGTTGTGGTTGTGCCTCTAGGGCTCCCGAGATCCGGCTTATAAAGGCGCACGGATCTAGGGTTTACATGGAGAGTCCTAGCCAGATTACAGATAGCCTAACTACGGTACAATATCTTGCCGTGCACGTCACGGATCCGCCTTCCATATACGTTGTACTGGATCCGGGTTCCTCATGGGCCTCCACGGATCCGGGTTACTCCTAATGTCGGTACGGATCCGGCTTATCGATCCTGGGCTGAACTTCTTCCTTCATGATCAACAACAACCGGGCCGCCCGATGGGCCACATGCCTCATCACCATCTCGTGGGCCACCCGGGCTTGCCGAATCTAGGCACTGTCGATGGTACACCCATGAAGTATACCCACAACAGTAGCCCCCAGAGTTCTCCGAGTTTCACCTGCAGTTTCCGCCTTGCTGGTCCATCACAATCTCCGGCAAACGTTGGTAACGCGGAGAAACTTGAAGAGCTCCAACTTCGCATCTTCTTCTTTTCCCAACTTTTAGTCGGAAAATGCTCACATCCTGCGGGACTTCATCCATCGACATTCCAAGGAACATTTCCGGGTTACTCCCTGCTCGCGAATGAGAGCCTTTTATCTTCACGCGATTACCCGGAATCTTTAAAAGACTCAAACGGTTCCGCCAATCCTGGCGCCATTTTCGCGCGTTTTATGCGGTAACTTATCTCTAACCATTTTTACTGTTAGGGTTTGGGACACGTGTCGCGCATCCAACGGTGCGACGCTTGCGTTCCGACCACAGGATGCGGAGCACGAATCTTATCCCCTCAGCCTATAAATATCCGCCGTCGAGGCCCTTACCCTCATTCACCCCCCTTCTCACCTCTCTGCCGAGCGCCGCCCGCGAGCTCTTCCTCCGCCGTGCCGGAACCTGCCGGAATAGTCGCCGGAGCATCACCGGAGCGAGTCCACCACCGTAGTGTTCTTCGTGTTCTTAACTCCGGCGAGCCACCGCGCGGAAAACTTCGTCGCCGGCAGCTCCGACCACCGCATACGCCATTACGGTAAATCTTCGAGCTTCACTTTCGCGCTGCAGTTGGTAGGGATGAACTTGGGGAAGACGATGTAGGATCCGACTAAAGAAAGTTTCCGCCAAACCCTTTTTCTTCAGATGTCTTCAACGACTCCGCCTCCGTCCTCGGAACCAATCATGGCGACCCCAATCTCCTCCGCCCCTCCTCCCTTCGTTCCAGGTCGAGCCGGATCCTTCAAAGGATTCCGGCAAGGAGGCTGAGGGGACCTCTGCTCATCCGGAGAAAACCTCCGGGGCGGGTCAAACGGAGCATCAAGCGGAAGAGGTCACAAAGAAATCGAAAGCTCGGAAGCGAGATTCTGAAGCTAAAGGTAAATGGTGGCCCTGTACCACCACCGAGATGGAGCTGAAGAACCTCGAGGCGGAGGGCTTCCTGCAACCCGGAAGCTGGAGGTCAGTTCCAAATGAACCAGCTCCGGCTCCGAGGGACGACGAGATGGTGCTGACGAAGGCACTGGTGGAGCGCGGATTTTCATTTCCGCCTTCGGACTTCTTCCTGGAGATTCTGAAGACGTACGGACTCCAACCCCACAACATATCTCCAAACAGCATGCTTGTCATCAGCAACCACGTCACCCTCTGCGAAGGCCATCTCCGGGTAACCCCCGAGATCTCTCTGTTCCAACACTTCTTTTCTGTTAAGAAGGAGAGGATCCGGCAATCCGCCGAACTCGCTACATGCGGATCCATCACCTTTATGATCCGCTCGGGCCGCGTCTACCCCCCCACCGACCGCCACGAGTCCGCGAGGTACTGGTCCGGGGGTTTCTTCTATCTGAAGGACGTCTCCGACCCCGCGAGCGAAAAGAAACTTCCGCCTTTCAAGAACTGCCCCGCCACCGAGCTTCCGTCATGGACGCACTGCCCCCACTTCTCCGACTCGCCTCAACTGACCCGCGCTGTCGGGCGGATCTCGCAAGCTCACGGAGGAGGGGCCGACGGGGAAGGATTTAACCCTTTCCTGGTTCACCAAGCGGATCCGGCCGCCGCAACACGGGGACCGCCCGATGTTTGAATACACGAGGCGCGATGATCCAATGCGCGCTACCAAAGACAATCTCTCCGCCGACGCCATCGACAAGAGGATCCGGGTCCTCATCAAGGTCCCGCGTGAACTCCATGTTCACGTATGCAACAAAGACATCCACACAGATGGATCCGGAACCGCGGTACGTCGTCTTGACTTTGGTTTATTGTTTTTCTTCAAAAAAATTTATCTAAGTGTTTAATTTTTGCACTAGCTCGAGGCGCTTGAGGAAAATGAACTCGGAACTCTGCTCCGAGTCCCATCCACCGGTAACGCGGATCCGGAAGTCGCATCGGAGGCGGAAGCTCCCGAGGCTTCCCGCCCCGCTAAGAGGAAGAAACCAGCTCCTTCCAGCCCCCATGCGAAACGCGCCCGCGATGTGCTCAGCATTGCGGCTACCCGGAAATTGGAGGCGGAAAAGAAGCGCCTCTCGCTGATCAATACCAGCAACAAGGGGCAACCTGCCATCCAGCATTTCTTCAAACCTTCCGGGTAAACGTCTACTTCCGAGACCCAAGTTCTGGTTTTAACGCTCGCTCTTATACTTTTATATTTTTCCTGAAGCTCCGAAAGCCAGCCCCCCAAGGCCCCAATGGTCCTTAAGAAGAGAGCCAGGCCGTCTCCGGCTTCTTTTCCTATTACTCCTGAGGTTGAAGTTCCACCCAAAGCTTCCTCCACCTCCATGCCGGATCCAAAGGATATCATCAACATTGATGACCTTCCTGAAGATCCTGCTCATCATGGTGAATCCGCCAAGGGGACCACCTGTTGGGAGAAAGAAGAACTCGTCAAAATCCCACCCAAGGTAGCGATCGATGATCGCACATGAGACAACTCGCAACTTAGTCTCCAGGAAGCAAACCAGAATATAACCTTGCCCACTAGTTACATATGTATAACAAACAAACAAAATATCTTAAAATATATCTCGAGAAAATATATGCCTTTATTGAAAATTTCCAATATATTTAAATCAATATTTTCTATCAAGGTTTGACATATTATTTTGAATTTTCTAATCTAAATATTTAAAAATCAGTATGGGTATCAAGGCTAATAAATTGAGATAATATTTAAATTTCCAAATCAAAATATTTAAATGGATATTGGCAGTCAAAGTTTTCAAAGATCAACCTAAAACATGTTCCGAAAACACCACTTTTTTCCAAACTAGAGAGAGTACTTGGTACCAACATGTTAGTGCAGTCACACCTGCAGCTTGACGGGAAAAAAAAAGCCCTGAACAAGTGTAGTGTGTTGGATTCATTTTTAATCAGTTAATATAATTGAAAGTTCTATTGTCAGCTATGCTAATTCAACTTTTTTAATGTCAGTGTTTCCCGCCTACTGACTTAGCTTATTAACTACTGATATGACCACCCTTAGAAAATGTGCTAATTATGTTATTTGTATATCCAGAACCATGGGATCCTTTGGGATGCAGGAAGTTCCTGAGCAGTTAATTTCCCATTGGAAACATGGACCTTATTCGTCTAGATATATCTAGAAAGGCCAAAAGTTTCTAGGCCCATATCCTATTAATCGACCCAGCTCCGGACTCCCTTCTGTGCACGACGTTTCTGCTACAAACCTGCTAATCAGTGTGCAAAGTCAGCACAGGTTTCTCCACAAGTAAAAAAAAGTGGTCAAAATAGTAGCATCAGTCAAGGACAGTTTGTGTGTAGTTGTGTACAGTCAGAGTGAACTGCCTTCTCTTTTATCATGAGGAAATTTCAAACGCCTAGTTTGATCAACCTGCGTACGTACCTTGGATTTTTTTTTTTAAATAGAGGCAAAAGCTTTGCCTAGTTCATTAATTAAGAAGAGAGTGCTCAGTTTTTAGGAGAAAATCGGGCGAAAATCTACAACAACACGGCTAAGCTCACATACGCACATCCATTCCTAAGAGACCCGAAACAACAGGGCCACACCCGCTCTAGTCAACACCTATGACCAAGAAGTGACATGAACAAACATTCCAAACACGATCCACCAACACCGCGCCGACAAAGACAACCAATGACATTGGGGGCACTCATCAAACCACTGCGGATCCAGGGTAAGCAGCAGATAAAGTGGCGAGAAAATCGCAAACCTCTCTAGCGACAATAGCTCTGGGCACCGTTGCCAATAGCCCAGACTTGGCAACCCCAACACCAATAGGCACCACATGCCTATCAAACTCAGGCGAAAGAGATACAGCAACGTCAACATCATAACTCTTCTCAAAACCAAATACCTGACTCGGTGGAGAAGCCACATCCAAGATCAACGTGCGAGTCTGATTGCACTTCGTCAACGAAAGGAGGCATCACCATATCACCACACGACTCCAGGAGCTCTCCTCTATTCCGGGAGAAAGTAGCTTGAAGACTTAACGCAACGGGGAAACGAACGCTCAGCAGCTTTTACCAGTGTGGCAGAGGATAACTGCTGGACAAAGCAATGCATAAACTCCTTCTGAGAAAGCCTAAAGGCTGAAGCTAGCTTCTCCTGAGATCTACGCTCCTCTCCAGAAAGTTAGCGTAAGCGTTTTCAAAGAAAATCACGGCAACAAATCAGCGACCTCCTCTTGTCCCATGGCTTTTGGGAGACTTTGGACACGGCGAGCAAATTGAGCAGTCGAGCTTCCCTGGCAACTCAACAGTGAAGAGGACTTGGGGTATTTCCCTTATAATTTAGCTTTCTATATGACTCCTTATACTCCATCTCGGTAAAAAGAATATGATTCCTTATCAACTCCTTATATTTTGCTCCTCTAAAGTAGTTTTTAATTGATCCTCTATAATAATTTCGTTATAATTTTTTTCCAAGCCAAATTATTTAAAGTCAAAAATATGGAAACCCATCAATGAACAAAAATTGTCGAACTGTGATCCTAGTCTCGTCGCCGAATTTCGTCATTCAATACCACAGACATGGCCCTTTCGACCTCATTAGCGTCCTCTTCCTACGGCGATGACCAAGAATTGTTGAAGATCATCTCCCTCAACCTCTTCATATACACTATAGAATTTGCTATGCTGAGTTTGATTGAGAAAACATAAAACAAAATGAAAATAGCAAAAACAAAACTCAGCTAGTAAAATTGTCGAAAACTTGGAGAGCGGAGGAGGTGAGAACATCGGCCAGAAGTGTTGAGCTATTGTCGAAGCTGCAAGACGGCTGGCAGGGCCGACGGGGCTGCAAGACATTTGGCAGTCAATGGAGGGGCTCGGAGGACTCCAACCTTGGTTGTCAGTCGCACACCAAGCTTGTCACGGCCGAAGAAGGAAAATAGGTGTTTCGTCGGCCTCCCTCAATTATGTCGCCGCCTAGCTCCGCTATGGCCGTTCTACAGCATATCCATCCTCCGTCAGCTATGTTTTACAACAAATCGAGCACGCCGCAGCTCCCTTTTGGAACCAATCAACACGGTAGCAGAGCTACGGCTCGATTCCGATGACGGCGCGCAAATCTGAGTAGGCCAGGAGGGAGGCGAAGGTTGAGAGGTGCTGACGAAGGCTACTTGTGGTCACCGGAGGCGTCGCCAGGGACGTTCCGGTGCGGGTGGGGGAGAGCGTCAGCGCGAGATGGAGAGGTATAAAGTTTTCTCAAGAATATCTCGGCCGGCCCGAGAAATAAAATTTTTACCCTTCTAAACAGGTTTGAAGGATCTGTTATGTTCATTTTAGAGAAGTGAAATGAAATTTTTACTCCTCTAAGAGCAGGTCTAACAGACCCCGTAAAAGGGGCAAACTCGTATAATAACCGCCGATTTAAGGGTTTCAGCTCTACCCGGCCGTCTAGCAGGCCTGTAAAAACGGTCCCCGCATCGTTTTTTTGCTGTTTTCGAGTACGGGGCGGGTCGTCGCTCCCTACTTGTGCGGGGTGGGAGCGGGGATAGTGGGCGAAACCAGTATCCCAATTCCGAAAGCGCGCGCGGACATTTCAGTTCCCCCCACCCATTTTCCCCCGCGCGCCGCCGCAGCCACCCGCGCGCCGCCGCCGGAATCCGTCAGATCCGCGCCCCTCCGCCGTCCGCCGAGTCGCGCCGAGCTGCGTCGACGCCCGCCGCACGTCCGCCGCACCCCCGCCGAAGTTTCGCGTCCCTCCGCGCGCGCCACCGCCCTCCCGTCGTGGTCTTCTCCGCCGTTTGTCGCCGGTGAGTATTCCGCCGCGTTCTTCTTCGTTGTCGCCGGTAAATTGGTCGGATTTGGGGCTGATGTAGGGTACACCGTGGTAGATGGCTTCGGAGGATGTGCACATGGCAGATTTGGACGCGACGTCGACCGATTGGTCGTCGTCGGATTCCGACGATTCGGACATCGACGAGTTGCTCAACGACGACGAGACGGAGATGATGCTGCTCCTGTTCGGCTTGAAGCTAACGGAGGACCGCATGAAGCTCGCTGGATCGGCGGAAAGGATCCGTGATGGGGCGTATGTGCATTCCGCGGAACCGCGCGCTCGGCCACGAACAATCGATGCAAGATTATTTCGCCGAGGTACCGACCTATCCTCCCCGCCTCTTCCGTAGACGGTACCGAATGCGTAGGTCTTTGTTCGAGAGAATCGTCAAAGATTGCGAGGCAAATTGCGATTATTTCAAGCAAAGAAGAAATGCTGCCCAAGTCATGGGATTTAGCCCATATCAAAAAATTTCTGCCACCATGAGGGTTATTGCATACGGTATACCAGCAGATTATACCGATGAGTACCTTCGCATTGGTGTGCAAACAACCACGGATTGCGTGCGTATGTTTGCCAATTTCTATGACAATGTTGGCACCCGAGTGCAGCCCGAGAGGAACCCTGATCGGATTGAAGCTTTTCTTGCAGCTCATCGAGGCATTGAAAATGCCGAGACTCATCACCAGCTCACCCAAGATTTGATTGATCACCATTGGCAGTTGCATGGCCAATGATTTATTACATTCATTTCCCATTGTTGTATGTGTGAAACATTCATTTCCTATTTGTTGTATGTGTGAAACATTTGTTATTTGTTTAATTCTTCCATTAGAACATTTGTTGACATTTCCGAAAAACATTATTGTAATAATTATGACAATTATTGTGTGATGTAAAACATTTATTTTATGTGAATGGTGTGTTGGTTCTAATATGCAATTTGTCAAAAAAAAAACCCTGTCTTGAGGGGTTGAAAACCCGGACGAGCTAGCAGACCTCTGTTTTACGGGGTGGGGATACGGGGTCTGCTAGCTCGTCCGAGTTTTCGGCCGGCGAAAAGTGAATACAGGACCCTCTACTCGCGTTTTAAGGGGCGAAAAAATACGGGACCTGTTAGACATGCTCTAAGCCATTTTGTGGTATTGGTTACCCTTATCTGTCGTTTTAGCGCCATGTTGTGTCCAGAAGAGCTCATCAGCAAACAGGTCGGCGTCGTTGAGCCTAGAAGTGTCTACATGACGGTACCTGGAAGTTTCTTCCCAAAAAAAACTAAATCCAGACAGAGCCGCCAAGGGCCATGGCTTGTGCCGGCAATGACATTTCACGAAGTGCCAAGATATAGCTACAAGCTGAGCCTGGACAAAACCGTCCGCGGTCCCTGAGCCTTGCAATGCAGGCGAGTCCTTTTAATCCAGCGCGTTCCCGCGGTTTCCATCAACAGTTAATCGCCCTCACGAGAAACTAATCCCATTTATAAACGACAGCGGCATCCCAACTCTATACTTTGCTTCGCGCTACCCTGATCAAATTCTTTCCCTCCATCCCGTCTTAATCGCTTCCCGACCAAGTCTCCAGCTTCCCTTCCGCGCCCAAAAGCAAACGATTCCAATCCAAATCGATCGAAGCCTAGCCGAGTAGCCCAAGAATTAACAAACCCGGCCTCTCGGTAGCCCGAGAACTCAAACATGGATCACACAAATCTTTCTTCCCCCGCAATGGAGGACACCGCTCCGGCGCAAGCTCGATTTGGCGCCGGCAGCGATGTCATTTCCGCCAGATTGCAGCAGGCTCTGGCGCTCCTCTTCCCGTCCAACCTCGCCGCCAAGGCGGTGCTGTTCGCCGTCGTGGTGGCGCTGCTGCAGCTGCTGCCGATGGGGCAGACGCCCAGGATGTGGGAGCTGCCCCACATCCTCCTGCTCGGCCTCGTCATCTCCTACGGCGTCTTCGGCCAGAGGAACGCCGATGACGAGGTAGCGGTCCCGGTGGCCGCCGCTTCCAAGGTCGTCGACGACGACGAGTCCGTGGAATCCTACGTCTCCAAGATACTACAAGGCCCGCTCGTCTTCGAGGGCAGCGTCGGCCAGGATAGCAATGGGGGCGGCAAGGACGGCGGCGTGCAGGCTTGGAGCTCGCAGTACTACGCCGACGACCCCCTCGTCGTCGTCGCCAACGCGGGCGACGCGAGCGAGAAGCCGCTTCTCCTGCCGGTGAGGAAGCTAAAGCCGGCGGCCGAAGAACCTGCGACGGGCAACGTAACCGACGACGGCGCTGATGAAGAAACAGAGTTCGTCCCCAAGGAAGGAGTAGGATACGGCGCAGCGCGCGAGTACGCCACGTCTTCGCCGTCCTCTGTCCTCGACGCCGGGATGACCCTCTCGCCGTGCTCGCCTCCTGCCCCGCCGCCTCCGTCGGAGTTACTTGGTAGTGGACGCCGCCTCGCGAAGGCCAAAGCGAGAAGCTTCAACGAATATCGAGTCGGAGACCTCAAGATGAGCGGACGGGCAGGCATACGGAGCGGCGGCGGCAACAGGTTCCGGTCAAACTCTTCGATTCAGGCATCGAGGAGGAGCACTTTCGCCGGTTACGATCCTGTAGTTCAGTCCGACAATCAAGTTGACGCAGATGACGAGCTGGACGACATGGCCGCGGCATCAGACAGCTCGTTCAGCAGCGACGACATGGTCAGGGACGGCGGCGACGATGAAGATAACTGCGAGCTGGAGGAGCTGGAACAGGAAAGCTCTTGCGACGAAGAGCTGTTTGAACTGGCGGCGAGGCCGCAGCCAGAGGCGGCAGCTGAGGAGGACGAGGTGGACAAGAAAGCTGACGAGTTCATAGCCAAGTTCAGGGAGCAGATCAGGATGCAGCGAGCTCAGCAAGGCAAGAGATGACCGATCAAGGATTGTATCGTGTGTTGTAATGCTTATTCTTCTTTAGTTCTTTTGATCGATTGATGTAATTAACTACATCCTGAACAATTGGTGTAAACGAGCGAAACGAAAGCCAGCGCTAAGGGCTAAGGGGAAAATGCTGTATGCTTGAGTGTCGGGATGTTCGTGCCTATTTTGTCAGGCACTCGGCACAAGCCATTTGCCGAGAAACATCTTAGATGAGATGGTGTGGTTATTCATTATGAAATGGTTGATAGATTGCATCGGGAAAAACTAAACTAGGTGATACTAGAAAACAACTTTGAAAACACATATGACAAAGTTAAATAGCAAATTCTAAGAATGAAAGGTTTCTCGAGTACTACCTTTTTGGATCCATAATTTTGTTACTGGAGGTAGTGTGGTCACTAAATCAATGATGTTCGCCCGTTCTTCCAAACAAAATAAGGATTACAAAAGGGTGACACATTACCGTCTATACTATTTAATTTAGTGATTGTATGTTAGCTCTCACGATTGAACCGGAAAAATAGATTGTGAGATTTAAGCGATGGTTCAACATCCTGTTGATGGGCTTATCTATTCTTTAGTATGTGTAGGATACGATTCTCTTTATGAAACATAGTCTTGAAAAGTATAAAAACTTAAATTACTTTTAATAGCGTTCGAGCAGTTTTTGAAACTCAAAATTAACTTCCCAAACTGAATTCTTTTGTTTCGGCCTAGGACTTAGTTGCTCCTTATATAAAATTATTCTCTTGTGAACAAGACCAATTTCCTATTAAATTGGGTAATCTGATATATTAAGAGACCAGCAAATGTCGAACAGAAACAAGTCAAAGACCATCTAAAAAAGTTTTAGCAGCTGGAAAGGAAAGCTACTATCTTTTGATTGAAAATTAGTTCTCATAAAGTTGGTACCAAGTAATATGGTAATTGTATATGATTTATTTCTCCCAAACTGCTAAAGGAGTCTTACATAGATTGGATTATTCCTGTTCGATATTCTTTTGGCAATGCAATATTGAGGAAAAAAAATCGGCTAGTGAGATGCAATGTGGCTAGCCGACCCAGAGATCGACGAGGGTTGGTTGTTCATGACCTTGAGATAAAAATATATAGATGTTCTCGTTAAATAATTTTCTAAGCTACTCACTGAATATATGGTATGGCAGCAAACCCTTCTAAAAAGTACAAGCTCAAAAGCAGTGTCCTAAGTTATTAGAAGCCGAGTGACTCTCATTTTTGAGCTTATCTGCTGGCAATGAAAAAAGCATTACTTCCACTTTGAATCATTTAACATTAAGGATGGTTCTGGGATTAGACTCTAGGAGAAAAAGTGCTTAGGTAACACAACACTACAGGAATAATATCCAGGTTTATAAAATGTTGTCCGTTATAAGAGCGATACTTTCTATACGGTATTGGAGTCATCCCCTCCAAACGTGTCGTCCAGAAAATATTTAATTAGTCCTTGACTAGGGGCGTGGAATGCTCTGTTAGAGCGGTTAGCATTGGTCCAGCTAGGAAGTACTAGTCGATATACCACTAAAGTAAATAAAAGAATTGCATGGTATTCACGCAAAGGAGTAATTCTTACTAAGGACAACCTTATAAAACACAACTAGCATAAATACCAATTGCGAGTTTTTTCACCATAATGAAACAATTGAACATGTATTCTTCCGATGTAAGTTCGTTCACGGAAATTCAATTCGGCTCCCGGGTGCGTATGCTCCCTCTACCAGAAAATCATATTTCAAAATTTCAAAAAAAATTAACAACAAAATTTACATGTACATCTTCACAATATATGTTCATTCGTATAGTTTAACGAAAAAATCAAAATTTTTGTGGTCTATGTAAAAAAAGAGAAAACTTATCTTGTGAAATGCATTATTTTTAGAACTAAGTTTTGTCTTTTTTACACACGTCACATGACAAGTCGATTTTTTATGAAACAACTTTATAAGCGTGTAGCACGAGAAGATGTACATGCGATTTTTTTTTCAATTTTTTAAATTCAAAATATGTTTAAGATGTATTTTAAAATAGAGAAAGTATATGCTCCCATGTTCCAAAACACCACTCCCTGTTCTTTATAGTTAGTCACCTAAGTAGTGTCTAACTTGTATTCCCACAATGAAGTGTTGCAAATATTCTTTTGGCAACTGGCTAGATGAAATTGGTCACAAGTATAGGATACTAATTAGGCTTTTAAACGGTGGTAATAATTTTTCTGTTACTAGTGTTGGATTTGTTCGTCGGTATGCATCCGATCTAAGCAGAGGCCGGGTGAAAGCTCTTTGAAAATATATCGACGTGATACTCTGTTTTGAGCAATAAAGCGTCATTTATCGGAAGAAATAATCAGAGAAGGAAATAAAAATGATACGTGGAAATAGTTGCTTGTCGAGGGACACACTCGCCAAACAAGGCTCTTTACCGAGTATTTGTTTCTACGAATCATGTTGATGATCCCCCGGAGGCTAAAATTACCCAAATCTTCGGCTTCCCTGAGCAACACACTTGAAAAACTAGGGTCTTTGCCGATTTTTTTTTCTATGGGTCATGTTGATGATTTTCTAGAGGCTAAAAACACCAGCTTCCCCGAGCAACATGTGTTTGCTTCATCGCATAAAAAAAGCCCTATGTTAGCTTCATTGAAGCAAAAAAAAAAAGACCACCTCTCACCGGAGACATCGCTGGAGACCTACAGCAAACAATGTGTACTATAGTAGGAGAACAACAGAACATTTGTAGCAACAAAAATATACTATTATAGCATTGCAACATTTTGTGCTATTGTACCAAAAGTACAACCTCGCCGCACACCTTGTAGCAAAAAATCGTACTAAAGTAGCAAAACAAATAGAACAATTGTATCAAACCATTTACACTATTGTACGTCACACTCCGCCGCAGATGAAGATCGTCGTAGCAACACACACGACATTTGCAGCAGCATAACCCTTTCTTTGCAGCTCCGCCGCCCACCTTTCGCAGTATCTTCGCTCTTCCTTTGCCCCTCGTTGGCCTTGGCCTCGACCACGACCTCCGCAGATGGCCGAGGGTGGCGGCGCGTGCTCAAGGTGGAGGCATGGCGTCCGGAGGTAGCACCCTCTAGCTCGACTAGGTCTCCCGAAAATGTCGTCGGAATTGACCTACCGCGGCTAGGCGTCCCGTCCGTTGATGGAGGAGCACGGTTGAGGGGTCGGTGAAGGGAGCTGGGGCGAGCGAAGGGCGGTGGGGATTAGGAAGCATAGGAGGAACGTCGGCGAGGAACATCCCGACTTGCTAGAGGGATCTCCATCCCCATGGCCACGACGGGAAGAAGACAAAGAGGAGGGGACGAGAGAGACAAGTCTCGCTAGCAGAAAGGATAAGTCCCGATCTGGGTATGGATGTGGTCGTGGGTGTTGCCCTCTAGGGGACACGCGACACGCGTGTTGGCATTGCCGGCGGCCCGCGCCTGCGCGATGGCTCACATCCGACGACCACGCACCCGGAGGTTGCGCATGGTCCTCCAAAGGAAATGCATCCTTTTCCTTTTTCTACAACATGTCTCTTTTTATAAAGATTTTTTTTTTGAGAAACAAAGTACAAACGCAGACGCTCAAATACACGCGCATACACTCACCCCTATATGATAGCGTACATATCTATAATTATATATTTTTAACGATGTACGCATGTAGGCATACATTACTTGTACTCATAAGCATAACAATACAGAAAAAAATTGATCTTCATAACAATTATACTTTTTTTTTACTTGGAACACATGATTTCATTACTTAACAGGCTGTATGCTGGCCACGGGTGGCAAAGACTCCAACCAATGCGACCGGAGTTCTTGCCTACGAGCACCATGTGTGGCTAGTTGATGGACCAGCTTATTACATTCCCTTGGGCAAAATAAAAACTCAACAGAAAGAAAGTTCAAACGACTAAAAATACGAGTGTCCCGATACAGGATTCCTTCCGGCGCCAAGTCGAACCGGTTCCCCTGAAGTGCGTTGATAACATTTTGTGCATCTGACTCAAGTTGCACACACGTCCCATTCCCCACACAGCAGTAACATGTAAAGCTTCATTGCAGGCATGTACCTCTGCATGCGCTGCACTTCCTGTATAAGCCATGTAACCTGCACTTGATCCCTGACAGTTCCCTCACAGTCTCTTATGACAAAGTCCTAGCCACCCGTCGATGTGTCCTTCCTATAGGCTCCATCACAATTTATTTTCATCAAGTCCCCCACGGGTGGTTGCCAGGAACTCTGCTCAGTCATTGTCTGCAGCCTCTTCATCTTTCGACAGTGGGCTTAGCCCAGTGGTTAGGGTCGCAGTGGCGCACCCTAACGACCAGAGTTCGATCCGTGTCAGGGACGAATTCTGGAATTGTCACGCCAAGTCCCGCTTCTACTATATCAATAGTGTTCTAGTTCCTCCTAGACACTGTTTCATTTTTTTTCTTCATCTTTCGACAGTGAATAGATGTTTCTGATGCCCAGTACCTTGCCTTGCCAATCTAAACTAATTAGTTTATTCCGTGCCATCCACCACTGCCACAACATGCAGATGACAAGGATCTTCTTTTCTTCCTCCAACGCCATTATCTCTTGTACCACTGCATCGACACTGTCGTAAATACACATGCGATTACACATTTCTTCTAAACCCACTTCTTTCCACAATTTCTTTGCCTCCTTACATTTGAGAAAAAGATGTGCTCAGTCTTCATCCAAGCGCTGGCAACAGACACAGAGTGTATTGCACTCGATGCCCCGAAACTTGATTTTTACTTTCAGAGGTAAACTATTGTGAGCTAGTCACCACAAAAATTGTTTTTCTCTTGGAAGACATAGCATTTCCCAGATTTTTTTCCACTGAACATAATACTTGGTGTAGTTGGAAAGGAAAAACAAATTGGTGCGGAATAAGAACGGGGCGCCCGCATGCGCAAATCCTATACACCAACCAGATCGGCCGCTACCGCGCGCCGCACACCCCCCGCGCGCGGTATGGGCCGGCCTGGTCGGTCCATTTCGCCTATTTTTTCAGTTTTCAGTTTTCAGTTTTTAGTTTTCTATTTCTTTTTATTTTTATTATATTTTTTCTTTTTATTTTTTCTTTTCTGTTTCTTTTTTTATTCTTTTTCTTTTTTTTGTTTTGTTTCTTTTCCATTTCTTTTTATTTTTTTCAAATTTTAAAATAGTTTGATTTCAGAAAAAAATTAAATTGAAAATTGTTCAAAATTCAAAAAAATGTTCAAATTTTAAAAGTGTTCAAATTTGAACGTTCAAATACAAAAATGTTCAAATTATAAAAATGTTCAAATTTGAAATCCATTCGAATTGAAAAATGTTCAAATACAAAAGGTGTTCAAATTATAAAAGCGTTCAAATTTGAAATCCGTTCAAATATATAAAGCGTTCAAATTTGGAAAAATGTTCAAATTCAAAAAATGTTCATAACTAAAAATGTTAATTTTTGGAAAAATTAAATTTTACAAATTTTTAAAAAATGTTCAAATTTAAATTATGTCCATATCCGAAAATGTTCATATTTCAAAAAAATTAAATCAAAATCTGAACATTTTTAAAATTTCGAAAATTTCAAATCTGAACATATTTTGAAAAAAATTTCTCCGAAAATATATTTTTTAACAGTTGGATATTGAAAAAGAAAAATATTAACAGAAAAGAAACAGCAAAAAAAAAGTACCTACCCTTAATGGGCCGCGGCCCAACCCACGCTGGCTGGGGTGTGCGGTGCCCGTACATGCCGACCAGGTCGGTGTACAGCAGCCGGCAAACCCTATACACCGACCAGGTCGGCGCGTACCGCGCGCCGCACACCCCCGCGCGCGGTACGGGTCGGCCCAGTTAGGTGCGGGCTGCCTCCTTTTTGTTTTTTCTTTTCTTTTTTTTTCTTATTTTCTCTTTCTTTTTTTCCTGTCTTCTTTTTTCTGTTTTCTGTTTTCGTTTTTCTTTCTTTTTTCTGTTTCCTTTTTTTACTTTTATTTTTTAGATTCGAAAAATAGAAATATTTTAAAAAATTAAATTAAAAAAATGTTCAAATATAAAAAAACCGTTCAAAATCTGAAAACCGTTCAAATTTAAAAATTGTTCAAACATGAAAAATGTTCAAATTTAAAAACCGTTCAAATTTAAAAATCGTTCAAACTTGAAAATTGTTCAAACATAAAAATGTTCAAATTTAAAAACCGTTCAAATTTAAAAATCATTCAAACTTGAAAATTGTCCAAATTTAAAAACTGTTCAAATTAAAAAACCGTCAAACCTGAAAAATGTTCAAATTTTGAAAAATATAACTTTTTTAAAAATATTCAAAATATAAAATCGTTCAAATTTTAAAACTGTTGAATTTAAAAATGTTCATATTTTGAAAAAAATCTTGAAAAATAATTTCATAAAAAATCATAAAAAATGTTAGATTTTGAAAAAGAAAAATATTAATAACAGAAAAAAAACAGAAGAAATAGAAGAAGAAAAAAAAAACGTACCTGAGCTAATGGGCCGCGGCCCAAACTACCTGACCTGGTCGCTGGGGGTGTGCGGCACCCCGCACGCGCCGACCAGGTCGGGGTATAGCAGTTCCCACAGCAGCCCCCGCCGGCAGGAGACACGTTACGGCACACGCGATGTCTTTTTAATCGTCTGGCCCGGACAATTTGACCAATGCAAAGGGTTTTCCAAAGCTGGCATCCCTAGCTTTGAGTTCGTCTACGCGATTTTCAGTCCGGACAATGTATTGGTCCTTTTCCTGCCCCACACGGCCACACACAGACGTCTGTTCGGCAGTCGGCACGGATTCTTGCCCAAGTTCATCCGAGACACAGCTCACCGCTGCGAGTGCTAGCTGCTCTCGCCGCGCCGCGCACGGCGGTCACCCATCCACGAGCGACGTTGCGCCGTGCAGCTCTGGGCAAGGCGGGTGTCAGGGCATCTTCAATCGCGCGACCCAAACGGACGCGCTGGACTGTTCGTTTTGGGACGTTTGGGTGGCCGAGCGGACACGCGGACAGCGGCGCGTCCGCATGTTCGTTTGAGTCACACGTTGCGCCCAACGCGCTGACGCAGCGCATATGAAATAAATAAAACAAAAATCAAAATGAAAAAGGGAAACAACAAAACATAAATTTAAACTAGTTGGTAATTAAACTTAGCCTTATTCTGGGCAATTTTTACACAAAAGAAAGCCCTATATGGGCTTTAAACTAAAAAAAAAAAGCAAACCCTAGCCAGGGTTTGCGAGCACGCGGTGGCCGCCGGCAGTATTACCCCCAGTAGTACTCGTCGTCGTCGGCGTCGATGACGACGACCGGCTAGAAACGCCGGAGGGCGGCGGGGACTCCGGCCAGGGTGACCACTGCGCCCTTTCCCAGGCGGAGTGCGGGTTCGGCGGGCTCGCCGGCCTGCGCAGTCGCGGACTCCTTGCGGAGCTGCTCCTCCTCCTCCGCCCGGAGCGCGGCCCGGCGCTCCTCCTCCGCCAGGAGCGCGGCACGGCGCTCCTCCTCCTCCCGGAGCGCCGCCTGGCGCGTGTGCTCCTCTGCCGCGGCGCGCCATCTCGAGGAAGGCCCACGCCTCCGCACGGGCGTTCTCCGGGCCTTCTGGCCTTCTCCGCCGGGGCGGAGGCGCGCGGCGTCTCGGCGAGGTGTGGCCATTTGGCCGGCTCGTCGAGGTCGCCTTGCTCGCGGGACGCCGCGGCGCCGCCGCTGCAGCTCCGGGTCGTCTTCGTCCTCCTGCTGCTGGGCCTGCGGCAGGGGCTGCTGCTGCTGGGGCTCGTCGATGTACAGGCCGCCGGGGCGGCGGCCTGCCCGCCTTGCAGGTGTGTGCGGCTGCGCGCGAGGCCGCGCCGTCGCCGACGTGAAGCGTGTGTGCCGGCGCGCATCGTGCTCCACCTCGAACCACAAGTCCCAGTTGGGACTTGCGTCGCCGTACGCGGGGTCCTCCTAGAGGTCCGCCGGCAGCTACGCGCGGCGCCTCCGGATCTCCACGACGCGGGCGCGGCCGGACGCCGGAATGGGCGGCACCGGAACCCGATCTGGGCTCAGGTGCCAGCCGTGGGGGAGGTGCGCGTCCCCCCACGGCATTGGGACGCCGGCGTCCCAGAACATCTGCGCCACCGCTACGGTGACGTAGATCCGGTCTCGTGTAGGCGTCGCCGGCGGCCCCATGGCGAACGCCGGCGGCGCGACTGGCCGGCTGCTGTCGGCCTCGTGGTCGTTGGCGGAAGGCGCGAACTCACGCTTCGGGGCCATGGCGGCGCGGAAGCTTCGAGCTCGCGCGTGCGGCCGGAGTGGATAGTGGGGACTGGATAGGGACAGTCCCCCTCCCCAGTCCACATTTAATAGGACTGGGGAACCGACATGTGGGCCAGCCAGGCGGACACGCGAGGACGCCGCGTGCCATCCGCGGCCACGCAAACCCGACCCAGATTTGGGCCGGGTTTGCGTCGTTCCGGACGCCGCGGCCATCCGCTTTTGCGGTGCGTCCTCGCGTTGGGCTGCATTTTTGTCCAGCTCGACCCATCCAGACGCGCGGACGCGGAATGGATCGCCCGTTGAAGATGCCCTCACACCGCGCACGCAGTTGCGCTTGCGATGCCTCCGGGCGTCCCCGCCTGCAGCCGCAAGGAGACGGCGCCTCTGCCTAATTTGTTTTCCTTGACAATGCAAACAAAACGGTGATCCACAGTTGGCACTCCGTCCGAGAATAGGTTTACTTTTAACTTTTGAAGCCAGGATTTGCCTAGTTCTTAGCTAGCTGAAAATTAGGTTGCATTGGATTTTTTTTTTGGTTGCAAATGGAGTTGCAACTTAGTTCTTTTTCAGTTTCAAGTGGGGATCCAATTACAAAAGTATCTGAACCGCCAGATTTACTTTGTCATTCATGCTAATCATCAGTTGAAACTGAAATTTAATGACATCAGCTGAGAACCAAGTTAGTTCTCAGTCGACTAAGAAATAATCACACCCTTCTAAGTCAAATATTTTTAAATTTAACTAACCTTTTACAAAAAAAAAAAGCTGGAACATATGTGACACTAAATTAATAAGTTGTAGAATTACATGTCAAGATGAATTTACTGGTCAAGAGCTAGGGAGCTCCTGCACCGAGTGAAACCTAGCTGGAGTGGGGTTGGAGACTTCATTGCGATCGCCCATGGCGTATCAAGCTCCCTAGTGAATTAGGTTGGTTTACTTTTGCGGTTTAAAGTTGGATCCTTTAAAACATTTGTAACAAATTAATTCTTGTAGGAAAAAATGATTGGTAAGCCTAGTGATGATTTCTATCAAATATCAATCCATATGCAGTGTTGGAGGGAGACAGAGGGATAGAGTGCCACTGGACGAGGCGGTGAGTAACATCAAGAGGTTGTACGCACGAACTAGGCCATGAATTGAGACCATCTGTATGCTATCATTTGTGCTAGAATTGATCCTCTTGCGCGTTTTTTGTAGCCTGTATGATACGTAAGTCCGACTAGAATTCAGACGTGATCAAACTTGTTCTTGTGTGCGTGATGTTGTAATAGGCCGTTTACGTTGCGGTGTATGATTTAATTTATAAAGTTGGACCTTTCGTAAAAGGATGAATTTAGTGATATTAAGTTAATCTATGAAAGTTGCTACTTTTTATAGAGGGATAATCAAATTTAACAAAATTTTAACTTAAAATAAAGCTAAATAGTCAAATAGATAGTGGGAGTAGCTGACATGCACAATACTCCTATCCTAGCCACTATCGATATCAGCTGCATCCGCACTTCAGGTCTTCAGCAGTTCGGTGACATCGATTTGAGTGACCAAAGTCGCTCGGATGGTATTGCTCGCTATCAGTTTCACGGCATGAGATAGAGTTATATACTTCCTCCGATCCTTTTTGATTGACTCAAATTTAATATAAACTTATAGTAAATTTAAGTCAATTAAAAAAGATCAGGAGAGTATTTCAAAAGCATGCACTCCAGGATCGGGACGAATGAACATGGAACTACGTGCAAACACAGTCGTTGCATATGCCTGTGTATGTTTGTCGAATGTAGCTCGTCGGCGGTGTACCGTACAGATTATCGGCTTTATATGGAGTACAACATTATACTACTACGTCCGTGTTAAGCTTGATGCATGAGTCATAGATAGATCATATACTTAGTATCGATGCATATGATACTTTATCATGATACTTATCTACATAGTGGCGAGTATTATAGAGTAGTATCATAAACTTCTAAATTTATTGTTTTTTAGAATCTCAATGTAAATCTATGTACAAGATTAATTTGGCATTTAATTTTCTCGTAACGTCGCTTATGATACTGATTTCTACCTATGTTCTTTCTAATCCTATCTCTCTCCTTAATTGCATGCCAGCATCATCATTTTGTGGGCCTAAGCATGCACGTAATCTACCTACTGATAATCTAAGACTATGATCAGCGCTTAGCCGTTGGTACCACTCACGTATTCAATAATCACGTGAGGAACATTTAGTATCATTCATGTCACGGTGATTAATGCGTATGCAACAGCACAACAGCAAAATCGTGCAGATTCGTGCTACCAATTGGCTTTGACTTTCTGGCGTCAGCTGCATCCGCACTCGTTCAGCCGCCCGGTCCCTATTGGTCAACTAAGCTAGGGCTCCTCTGATTCACAGGGTAGAAACATCATATAAATATAAAAAGCTTAGGATTGAAATATCATACTTACCTGAGGACAAAATATTGTTAATTGTAGCAAATAAATTTTTCATCAGGCGTGACGTAATATCTTTTTCTATAGAATTTGCACTACGGGATTCTTACCGGATTAATCCCTAATATGTTACTATGTATCAAACAATCTATTTAGAAAATTTTCTCTTAGAATCAAAATCCTACACAATTCATGTACATATCCTATGGATCAAAGGAGCCCAAACCAGGTCGATCCCAATGCGTTGCTTATCTCGGTGACAAGGGTCAAATCTCAAAAGATACAATTCTCGAAAAAAACTCAAAAGATACTCACACTAGGATTACGCGATTTTTTTTAAATAATACTTGTTTTCCCATTAATTCTACAAATAATAGTTGATTTTAAATTTTTTCAAAAATAATACATCGTCGGGTTAGGGAAACCCGATTAGTACTAATCGGGTTAGAGAAACCCGATTACTAGTCGGGCTAGAGGAACCCGACTGCCCCCTAGGCTGCATGTGCCTGCATGCATGTATTTGATGCTAATCGGGTTAGTGCTCCCCGACTAGCACTAATCAGGTACGGGGAACCCGATTAGTTCTAATCGGGGAACACTAACCCGACGGTGTATTATTTTTGAAAAAATTCAAAATCGAATATTATTTACAAAAATAATGAGAAAAAAATTATTTAAAAAATTCGCTAGGATTACACTACGCACACTACACTATTTTAGCTTATTCGCACCTTTTTCATATCTACTGTGTCATTCACTTAGAGCACTCATTTCATTTCATTTGGGAGAAAATGAACTAAAATTGATGGTATCATTTCATCTTGCAAATCCACATGAATTAATGTTAGGCATGGGAAGATATCTACGGAATTCTCAATTGAATTTTAATGTCAATTATGTGTGGGGGAAGCAAAATGAGCTCTTGGTGTTTTTCTATGTCTATTTTCTCATCGCAAGCAATCGTAAACCAAGGCCGAGAGAGAAATGATTTTATTCCATTTGTGTCGATTCACTACGCATCGTTTTTAAACATTCTCGTGTCTCAATCTATGTTGATACACGATAAAACATGAAAGCATGATGCAATTAAAATAAATGGAAATACTTTTGTACACCCATCATGAAGAAACATGATAACTATTTGGAAACATGACAACCTTTGACAAAAATATAAGATACAGCATGAATCTCAAAGCACCAACGGCCGACGGATACATATACGGTTTCTCCCATGCATGGTACAAAAAAAATACGTGCACCATGTGTGCAAGTGTGGTGATATGTGTGATGTCTACCAGTTATATACATCTACTTGTAATACCTAAAAATATTAAAGAAAGCCATATACTTCTTCCGTCTCAAATAAGATGTGACAGATTTGTCTAAAATTTGATGTACCTAGATGAATAGTGTATAGGTATATCAATAAGACAAATCTGAGACATCCTTTTTAAACAGAGGGACTACTTTGGATGAAGATCCTTGGAAGAATGTACTACAATATAATGGTTTGTATTATTTCCATCTGTCACGCGTATGTTAATTTGTCAATTGCAGTTCGTTGCTCGTCGGTGTACCGTACCTATCGGCATTATGTGTAGTTGTGTACAGACGCGTACGTTAGCCGTCTGTTACCACTCAGTTATCACAATTTTCGTTCGGTGCACACGCACACGGTCGCGAGCCTGTTCCACGACACAACGATGTTATCAGATCCGAAGGAACGTTCTTGTCACCGTATTGAATTCGTACTCGAACAGTCGAACCTATCATCACAACAGCAAAATCGAGTGGATTTGTGCTCTCAACCGAACACAACAGAAAAATCAAGCTTCTCTCCGACAAGTACTACCAGACGGACTGAAAGGAAGAGTGAGCAATAGACAATTGGCGTTACGTAGACCAAAGAACTCTTTGTCTAATGCACTGAAGCACAACCATCATATGGAACCAACGCCATTTTTCCAAAATATTTTGATGGTATCTGGCACTGAGAACGACTGGGTCACCGGATGGCAGATCCGAGGCCCGCATCATCTGAAGCTTGAGAGAGAAACGTCGGAAGGTGTCACTGTCCAACAATGCAAAACTAGCCTTTTCTCTTTAAATTCAAACATAAATATACTGAAGAAATGGTGATCTGATTCGCTGCATTGAAGACAACATGACCGTTGGGCGAGAAGCTAACAGTGGAACTGAAGACTCGACGACATTTATATATAGGAGTGTCTCGTATCACAAGAGACACAGGTTTCAATTTTAAATATACAAACAAGTGCAGTGTGCATGTCAGAACTCACACCTAACCTCCTTCAAAAAAAAACTCACAACTAACCTTGCACGCCTAAAACGCCGATCAGGCCACTAGCTAGGAGTAACATTTATCACAAGTCCTTGAGCTTGCACTGACATGTCCTTTGGGCTAAACTGAACACAGCAACTAGAGATGCCTTTTCATGAAATTATATTTCATAGCATTTTTTCTAAAATTTGATATAACTATATTTTCAAGTTATTTGAGAATATTTTTAAAATCGAGCATGTAGTTATTGGGTAGAAACTAATCCTTCAAGTTTCGTAAAATGAATGTGGCCATTTGCAATCAATGTAAATATACTTGTGTTGTGGCTTTTAGTACCATAATTTATTTTATTTTCACACATGGGACATATAGTCAAATTAGTTTTATTAGACTTAAAAAAATTACTGTATGAGATTTTATAAGGTTAAGTTTCTACCCAATACCCATAATGTGCTTTTCAATTTTCTAAAACATATAACTTTGATTTTTACAAAGTTTGAAAAAGTGCGATCAAATTTATCCAGATTCCAAAAAAAATACAATCCAATTGCACCGCTCAATCAAATTTAAAGTTGGCTAATGCTATCGATGAGTTTATATGACTGAAAAGTTGTAACTTGTATATTCAAATGAACGCCTTAATGAATAGTTTCACATGTCCGGCGGCTCTTTAAGTTGAACTTGATTAGCAACGCATGAATATATGTTCTTTAGCAATGTTCCACTTCTCATAGAGATACTGCAATTGTTTTTAGAAGAAGAAAAAAGTTCAAGTAATACCAATTCTTTGAGGCCGGGTTCCGAGCCGGGCTGTAAAAGCAAGCCTAACCTTGGACTCGACCGGGCCGGGCTCGGGTCAGTCTGACCATAATCACTCCGACCCTACTCACATTCACATAAGGTTAAGAAAAGTTAGGACCACAACAGGCGTGTTATAAAGTTAGTTAGGGGACCATGAGATACACCCTCGCAAATTTAGGGACCTGTTTGTGAGCAGAAACATTGCCATCTAATATCCAGATAAAACCCAAAGTCCAAGCAAGAAATTATGGTCCATCCCTCTCACACACATACTTTCCCCAACATGAGAAGAATCTCAAGCTAGCTTCAACTCCAATATAACCATTACCTTCACCACAAAACCATTAGCTCACACTGTCAGTGTCACACACAGACAGAAACAAAGGAGGCAGCCAGCCAGCCAGGCCGTAGGGAGGGAGATCTCCACCCAAGGGAAAGAAAAGAATACCAAAAGGGCAGTGGAAGCAAGAGCACCCAGCAAGACCAAAGCACAAAACTTTGGGCACCAAACCCTACCAATCCGCCATATATTCCCACGGAATTCCTCCCCCATTGTTCCCCGGAGCCAAGCACACCGCCGGAGCGGCGCAATGCGGCGGACAATCGTCAACGCCATCCTCTTCACGGTCCTGGCCGCCATAGCCCTGCTGTCCCTCTGCTACCTCGTGCGCTGCTACCGCCGCTGCCGGCGCCGCCGCCGCGGCGCGGTGCTGCCCTCGCACGGGGCCAGGGCCGACCGGTTCCAGGCGGCCGGGTCCAGCGACTACGGCACCGGCGCGGGGGAGGAGCTGCTCAGGTTCCCCGGCGGCGAGGGGCTCACGGTGGCCTCGATCCTGGAGGCGCCCGGGGAGGTGGTGGCCAAGTCGGCGCACAGCACGCTCTACCGCGCCGGCCTCAGCGCCGGCGAGGCCGTCGCGCTGCTCCGCTTCCTCCGCCCCGTCTGCTCCGCGAGCGCCGAGGAGGCGGCCGCCGCCGCGGGGCTGCTCGGCGCGGTGCAGCACCCGAATCTCGTGCCGATCCGCGCGCTCTACGTCGGCCCGCGTGGGGAGAAGCTGCTCGTGCACCCCTTCTACGCCGCCGGCTCGCTCCGCCGCTTCTTGCAAGGTTTGTGCCCATTTTCCTTGCTTCGCTCCAGATCGTACGGCGTGCACTTCCTTTCCTTGCTTTGCTTTCAAGCCAAGTTACCCTCGAGTGAGACTAATCATGCGAAATGCTTGTCTAATTATTACTGTAACTTTAGCCAGCTTTGCTGATTAATGTGCCATCATAATTACCTCTAGTTTTACCAGCAAATTTAGCTCTAGTTTCGATTGTTTGGCACACCAGATTCAGCGTGAAAAGCGCACTGCCAATAATGCTGCAAGGATTGAGCAAATTGTTGGTGTGTGTGCCAGAGTGGGTTTTCTTGCTTTTAGCCATGTGTCTTCACTGCTACACTTTGTACTCTTGTCATGGAGTTAACCAGACCAAGGGACAACTCAATAGTTCATAAAGTTCTTTGTGGACTTTTACTGGTTGGGGCTTTTAGAGCATCTCCAGTCGCGTCCCCCAAAGGGATTTGGGGCGCGCCGGACAAAAAAAGCGTTCCAGCCGCGTCCCCCAAAGCCCTTTTTTGTCCGGCGCGCCCCTATACGGTGTCCGGCGCCCCGAGCCCGTCCCCGTCCCACGGGGGACGCACCAGACACGCCGGACACAACGAAATGAGAGGCGAGGAGGCGCGGGGCCGACGCGTCAGCGGCACAGTTAATTTTAACCTAACCGTCGCCTACCTCGCGACGGAAGTTATTCGCGCGCAGCGGCATCTTTGCCTTAATGGAGACGGAGGGGCAGGCGAGACGTCTCGTTGGTGCTGCGCAGCCTCCACGCGTCGCCGGCGTTCGCACGCCACCGCCCGTTCCCGCGCGATCTTCCCGCCTCTTCTCGTACGTTCCCGCGCTTTCTTCCCGACGCCGGCGTCTATAAAAGGTCTCCCGGCTCATCAATGGTAGCCGCCACACCCCGCCGGCAACAAACACAGCCCTCGTCGCTCCACGGCCGTCTCCTCCATCACCGGTGGCAATGGCGAACCGCCCGGCGATGGCCACTTCCTCCGCCGCCGTCTCCTCCATTGACGAGCCGGCGGCGGCGTGCGGCACTCGAGGAGGCACTCGAGGAGGAGGCCCGCCGGCGGCGTGAGGCGCGGCGGGCGGCGGATCTAGCGGCGTTCTCCGCTCGCCTCCGCCGGGCCGAGGAGGCCGCGGCGGCGGCGGCGTGGCGGGGAGCGACGGTGCGACACCGTTGCGGCGTTCGACGCCTCGACGGGACAAGAGGCGCGACGGCGCCGTGCAGGGAGGAGATGGAGCAGCGATGGGGCGACGAGCGCCGCGCGCCGGCGCGATGAGCGGCGGCGCCGTCCGTGAACGGCGTGACTCGATCGGCGCCGGCGGCGTGACTCGATCGAGCTCCGGCGGCGGGCGACGGCGGAGAGCGTCGGCGAGCCGGGAGTCGGCGCTTACGGCGCTATGGGGAGGCGGGCGGGAGCGGTTGGCGGCGGCCGACGCGTTTGCGGCGGCGATGATGGAGGCGCCAACGGATGTGGAGGAGGAGGCGCCAATGGAGGAGGAGGCCGAGGCGGAGGAGACCGAGGTGGAGGACGACGACGACGGCGACGAGTTCGGCCGGTCCGGCGACGACGCCCCGCACCGGACGAGACGGCCGATCAGCAACGCGCCCTCGTCGAGTCCTTCGAGTCGGAGAAGAAGCTCCGGGACGACGCCCGTGCCCGCGAAGAGGCGCGGTTCGTCGCGCCGTCGAGCTCTCCCTCCGGGCGGCCCGGCGGGGAGGGCGGAGGAGGACTATCGGCGGGAGCGGCACCGTGCGGCCACCGCCGAACGCAAGGAGAGGAGGCGCGCGCAGGAGGAGCTGCGGCGTAGGGGAGGCGACGACGGGGCGGGGCCGTCGAACGCGCCGCCGGGCGGTCGGTAGTCTAGGTTTAGATGAAATCTAGCCGTTTTCATTCAAACTTTGTAATATATAATCAAAATTGAATGAAAACCTTTATTTTCGTGCACAAATATTCATTTGGGGGCGGCGTTTGGGGGACGCGGCTGGGGAGCGACGTCCCCCAAACGCGGCACGAACAAAACACGTCCCCCAAACGCTCGATCCGGCGCGGTTTGGGGGACGCGACTGGAGATGCTCTTAGCTTGGACACTTTGCAAAACTTCATTTTTCATGTTTCTTCACGATATACGAATATAAAATCACCTTTAGCAGCACCTAATTCATTGTTTCTGAGTTCGTCTGTGTCGTTCAGTTATACCAAATCAATGTTTACAGGGGAACACTTCTTTCCGAACATAGTTAACAATTTCTTATCTTATTAAATAGAAACACATCCTTGTATGAAATGTCTTCGAGATTATATTATGGCAGCTCTCTTTTTCAGGAGAATATTTGGATTGTTTGCTCTTACTGAACATGTTTTATATGCTGATCCATCAATCGGTCAAATTGAGAAAGACTGACAAAAAGATAATTGCCTTCTATACAAAACAATTTATGCAGTTTTCTACCTTTTGCCACGGCCAACAACTTTTGAGGCATTTGTGTTTGATCGGGTTAGGGTTTTTTTTCGATTTTGATTGGGTCAGGGTTTGAAAAGGACAGTTCCAAATGGCTCTGTTTGGTAACTCATTTCTTGTATTACTCAGTTGCAAGCTGGTTTTCTGCCCGCGAGTTTCGGTTTTGAATTCAGGTACATTTTTGTGCTATCAAGGTTGACCTGTACTCAGACTGTACCCTTTTTTTTTTTTGCATTACTGAGTTTAAAATGGATGATTCTTTATGGCGGACTGCTGTTACCGTGAGATTTTTTCCACCACTCGTGTTAACCTATAATCAACTGGCTTTGTTACTGCCAGATCTTAAACTGCCTGGCATCTAAATCATGAAGCATATGGAGTTTCTACAGTTTTTGACCGTTGTTACCTTTTCTTCTTACCTGCAGAGGGAATCAATGATTCACAGAGATGGGAGATAATCTGCAAGCTATCTATTGGCATTGTCAAGGGACTGGACCACCTTCACACAAGATCGCAGAAGCCAATCATTCATGGCAACCTCAAGACAAACAACATTATGCTCGATGCAGATTTCCAGCCCAGGATATCAGATTATGGCCTCTACCTCCTGCTGAACCCTGCTGCCGCACAAGACATGCTCGAGACCTCCGCTGTGCAAGGATACAAGGCCCCTGAGCTGATCAAGATGAGGGAGGTCACGAGGGAGAGCGACATCTACAGCCTGGGAGTGATCCTGCTCGAGATGCTCGCTCAGAAGGAGGCGGGAAGCGATAGCCCGCCGAACGCCCGCGACATCCACCTTCCCGCCTCGTTCAAAGATCTGGTTCTTGAGAGGAAGATATCGGACGCCTTCGGCTCCGACCTGGTCAGACAGAGTAAGAACTCGGGTTGGGAAGAGAGTCTCAACGCGTTCTTCGGACTGGCGACGGCTTGCTGTAACCCTTCGCCGTCCTTGAGACCGGACACCAAGCGTATTCTCAAGAGGCTGGAAGAGATATCGAGATGACTGGAACGCCTCGGATCACCCGCTTGCTAATTAGGTGCCTGAACTATACCAGCAGGGTAGTATTAGTATTTATAACTTATATAAGTGTATTTCCCGTTTCTTATTTATTTTGGTGAAACCATAGTCTGTGTACTGGGGAATCGGAGAATGGTGTACACTTTAGGTGCTACAAATATGTATAGTTTCCGTGCACTGAAATAGGAACTCATGTCATGTGAACGGATAACGGATACGCCGCTGCTTTAGATGAAGGAGGCTTCTTTATAAACTTCTTCTAACTGTATTTTGTACTGTTACCAAAACCGTATTTTGTGGACATTATTTCAAGAGAGTGTTTGTATTACTTAGTATGGAGCAGTTAGTAGAAGGTGGAGTGTCATGTTTTGGAGCTTGTTTTCTGAAAAATAATAGATGTAGACAATGATGTATTCTATCAACGCGCAAAATCTTATCTCGAATTCCTTGTATTTTAGGCTACGCAAAAAATGAAAAGGGTGAAATCTGAACTAAGAAACAGTGCAGATTTTCAAACCTCCAAAATCTATCGATTTTTGTTATTTGAGTTGAGATATTGCAGGTTCGTAGAATACATCATTGTCTACTTGCAGGATTATTGTCCGAATTTTTTTACCGATGAGCTAATGTAGCTCGAGCTCCATTTGCAATTTTGTGTAGAAGGTGCCTATCCTTATCTTTTGGACTGCCTGTTAGCTTGCACTTGTGTCATTCCCAATGTTACTGTCCTATTCGTTTCCTATGTAAGGGCATCTCCAATCGGGCGACCCAAACGGACGGCCCAGCGCGTCCGTTTTGGGCCGTTTGGGTGGCCGAACGGACACCCGGACAGCGCCCCGCGTCCGCGTGTCCGTTTGGGTCGCACGCTGCGCCCAACGCGCGGACGCACCGCATATGAAAATAAAAAAGGAAAACAGCTAAAAATAACATTAAACTAGTGGTTAATTAAACTTAGCCCTATTTTGGGCAATTTTTACACAAAAGAAAGCCCTATATGGGCTTTAAACAAAAAAAAAGAAACCCTAGACAGGGTTTGCGAGCACGGTGGCCGCCGGCAGTACTACCCCCAGTAGTACTCGTCATCGTCGGCGTCGATGACGACGACACCCCCGGCGGCGACGCGCTGTTCCGGCTCGACACGCCGGAGGGCACCGGGACTCCGGCCGGGGCTCCCAGCTGCGCCCTTTCCCGGGCGGAGTGCGCGTTCGGCGGGCTCGCCGGCTCGCGCGGCCGTGCCCTCCGCGCGGACTCCTGTCGGAGCTGCTCCTCCGCTGCGGCCTGCGTGGCCGGCGCTCCTCCTCCGCTGCGGCTCGCGTGGCCGGGCGCTCCTCCTCCGCCGGGCGCGCGGCCGGCGCTCCTCCTCCTCCCGGAGCGCCGCCGACGCGTAGCCTCCTCCCCGACGGTGCGCCGGCTCGAGGAAGGCCCACGCGTCCGCCCGGGCGTCCTCCACGGGCCTTCACGGCCGCCTCTCCCGGCGCGGAGGTGCGCGGCGCCTCGGCGAGGTGCGGCCATTTGGCCGGCTTCGTCGAGGTCCTCGCTGCTCGCGGGACGCCGCGAGCGCCGCCTGCGGCCTCCGGGTCGTTCTCCTCCTCCACAGGGCTGCGGCTGCGCGGCTGGGGCAGGGCGCGGGCTCGTTGATGTAGAGGCGCGCCGGGCGGCGGCCGGCCCGCCTAGCAGTCGTGCTCGGGCGCGCGCGAGGCCGCGCCGTCGCGGATGTGAAGCATGTGCGCCGGCGCGCATCGTGCTCCGCCTCGAACCACAAGTCCCGGTTGGGACTTGCGTCGCCGTGCGCGGGGTCGTGCGGAGGTCCGCCGGCGGGCGGCGCGGCGCCTCCGGATCTCGGCGTAGCGGGCGCGGCCCGGCGGCGGGATGGGCGGCACCGGAACCCGATCCGGGCTCGGGTGCCGGCCGGTGAGGAGGTGCACGTCCCCACGGCATTGGGACGCCGGCGTCCCGGAACATCCGCGCCACCGCTACGGTGACGTAGATCCGCTCGCGTCGCGGGAGCGCCGGCGGCCCCATTGCGAACGCCGGCGGCGCGACTTGCCGGCTGCTCGCCGGCCTCGTGGTCATTGGCGGACGCGCTCGAACTCGCGCTTCGGGGCCATGGCGGCGCGGAAGCTTCGAGCTCGCGCGTGCGGCCGAGTGGAAAGTGGGGGCCCGGATAGGGACCGTCCCCATCCCGGTCCACATTTAATTGGACCGGGGCACCGAGCGAGTGGGCTAGCCACGCGGACGGGGCGGACACGCGAGGACGCCGCGTGCCATCCGCGGCCACGCAAACCCGGCCCAGATTTGGGCCGGGTTTGCGTCGTTCCGGACGCCGCGGCCGTCCGCTTTTGCGGTGCGTCCCCGCGTTGGGCCGGGTTTTTGTCCGGCTGGACCCATCCGAACGCACGGGCGCGGGATGGGTCGCGTTGGAGATGCCCTAACTCCTTGTTCCAAATAGGCGCCGAACAGAGTGTGTCCTCCTTTTTGGCAGCACTAATCAGTGACATCTTGTCAACATCTCTTTACTATTGGATTGCCGGCCTCAAACGTTCTCCGCTTTCTCCTTTTTGCGGACCTCACTAAGGAATACGACGGCTACCTGCAATGTTGAATCTGACCCTCCCATGTCCTTTCAAGTTTGTAATTGACGATCATCCCTGAAAATCACTCCAGGAGCAATAGTATGATCCAGCCGGTCTGAAACCTTCTTGGAGCACTCAAAGAACCGGTACATGGAGACAAATCTGGGTTCAGAGTTCAGTATGTGAAAGAGACATGTCACCAGGCTGTATTACGGCCATCATGTGACGCCGGTCATCTTAGCATCATCGTCTGATTGGGAAAATGGCACCTTGTGCTGACAGTGTCAGAAACTGACTCCGCGTGACGTGGTGTAAACAGTTCCGCGATCTTGACTCCGCCAGAACATTGGGAAAATAGCAATTAGACTTGCTGGGAACATTAAGAAATCCACAGAACTTCAGAAGCATCCATGTGCTGCTGTCCCCAGCACGTGCTTCAGCATCATGCGTGTTGCAGAGTTCCCAAAGTAACTACAGTAAAGCCAACAAATCTTGAAAATGGATGACAGTACAGAAGGTTGAACATGGTGTAGACGACCAAACAGACGGCCATGATGTTTACATGTCGGTGTTTTAAATACTGTACTATAGTACATGTTAAAAAAAAGGATGGCTGGGGTCAGGAGTAACCATAATTCATGAGAATTGGACCATGAATGTCATTGCACGCGTATACACAGCAAAATTTTAATAATCAAGCAAACATCCTCCACGGTGCGTAGCTTACATACAACAAGCAAGTTCGGTGTGACTACAACAGGATCTCAGGGGTTACACTTCATTGGCCCAAGGGTTCTAGGGACATAGGGACATCACAGGTACTCCCGGAGGCTCTCACCGCTGAGGGTTTCGAGCTCTTTCAGTATCTCCTGGGACAGCGTCTTCACAGGAAGCTCGACGTCCTCGAGCAACTCACCAAGGAACGGGATGGTCTCCGGTACCAGAACCACGTACTCCTCCTTCAGATGTTGGACCATGTACCTCACAACCTTCAGGCCTAGCATCTTAGGGCGAACATTGTCACTCCTTGTCTGCATTAGCACCTGCAATTTAATGGAGAAAATTAAGCAAGTTTAGCATCAAGAATCCGAGGACTGAACTACAGGTTTGGTCTATGATTCAAGTATTACTAATTGTAATACAGTAATGAATTTACTTAGTGGCTAAGTGCGACTATAATTCATGAGCCAGTGGTATATTGTTTGGTCACTACCTCATGGTTAAGAGGCTTCCACAGAACATCCGACCGAGCGGTCACTGCCATTTGCCCCAAGCACAAAACAATAATCTCATCCACTTCTTCAACTGATGGAGCATCTGGAACTAATTCAAGAGATTCAGGCGGTTCCACAACAAACTGAGAAACAATGGGCCTCAAAAGAGTCTGCAAAGATACAACCAAAATGTTACTATAATTTTCTGGTGGCTGGCAAAAGAATGCTAGATATGAAAGTGAACTGGTACAAACATGTAAACCTCATATATGATGCAAAGAAACTAACCTGAAAATTTGAGGAATCTAGGATCTTCTGATCATTGTCATAAAGAAAGCACTTGTGTAAGGATTCCAATATCAGAGCTCTTAGGTTCCACAGTTTTTGTCCTGATAGGCCATCCTTGACTTTACTGTCTTCGAGTTTAGCCTTCTTCTTTCGCTTGGAACTGACCAAAGCACCATCTTCTGATAGATATTGTACGGATCCCTCAAGCAGGTACTTGAAGTAAGGTGTAAACAAGGACCTGCGCAGACAAATGATATTAAGAGAAGAGACAATACACAATCACTAGTCGTAAATAAAAGCATGCTTTAGTGGGCATGTAGTTAAAGAACATAAAACGTTGCTTGTTGATAATTGGAGACAAACACACAAGATAAACACAAGACAAAATTCAACAAACTAATAGCCTGCAAACCAAAAGTATAATTTGCAAATCATGTGAAAGATTTGAACATTCCCCGTACAGATGACAAGGGTTTGAAATTTTCCAACAAAAAGAGAAAGGGTTGGAAAACCAGATCCTAATCAAGTTTTCTGGCCAGTTCCCAAGTTCCCACTGCTTGGCTAAATCTATATACATACTTGACCGGAACAAGCCACAAACAGTACAAAACTTGCTTGATTTACCCTGGCATTATTAGTCTTCCCCCTTTTCCATCAGTACTGGACGGTTGCTTCAATTCGAACTAACATGTGCTTTGATTGTTTGGCTACTAGCTAGTACTTATCCACGATACTAGTAGCTAGGTGCTCTGCCTTTTATGCTCTAGTAGCCTGTACTCTGTATGTGCTTAATCTTTACTGTGTTGCGTGTTCTCTATTTTTACAGGGTTTGTGGTTTACCACTTAACAAAGAGGCAGAGAGCAATTCAAGGGGTACCAGCAGTGGGCCCACCCAGTCAACAAGTGGACAGCACTATTTAAATTAAATTTGTCTTTACTACATTCTGCGTTTTCAGTTATTCATAATTTTATGTATATACACTTGCTGGGGGTCTGAAAAATGCCATATCATGGGTGACCATGTATCGGTGCTTCATAGGCCACAACCTGTGTACCATCTATAATTTCTTTTAGTCAGAATAATTGCATCAGGGACTTATTTCTTTACAAAACTAGTACACTGTACTTGTTATTGGAGTTGGGATTCACTATTAGGGACTGCTAACAGGGAATGGTGATTAGCTGGTGCAGATTCAGGCATGTACCAATATCTGTCATGCCAATGAGAACTGGGGTTGGGGCAGCAAGGGTAGGCTTTGTCATACAGATAACCAACATGGAAGCAGCAAAGACAAAATAAGTAAGTACTTTCAAATCTAGGGTGAGCAACTGATGAATTTTAGCTGCAATACACAATGAGATAGCATTACCTGTGTTTTTCAGCAAGCTTGTTGACCAATTTGTAGAAAACAATTGCACGGTCCATACTTCTCTTTGATGTGGACTTATCAATTTCAGACTCTGCCCATTCAAGACTACGAAGGAAAAGAGGCCTAAAAGTGGACTCAGTGAGTTTCATCGTGAGAGCAATAATGGTCTGGATAATGCTTTCCTCCACTAAATTTACATTCTTCAAAGAGTCCAGCTGTTGACGACGGAGATCAAGAGCTACCAAACAGTGTTCATAAATTTTTGTATGGTAAGTTCCTACAGCCAACCGATCCATCGTACTAACTAGACTTCCAATCATTTGGAATGTCAATGACAGGCTTGCTTCTCCACATTTGGTAGCACTGGGGAACAAAATAAGTAGAGGTGAAAGAATCAGCCGAACCTGCAATACCAATATATTCATTAGATTCAAAATATAAAGCACTTCAGTTGTCCGTCATATCACCAATAAAACAATACAATATATGTTTAGAAGGAACATACTGGAACTCTCTCTGTCAGTAGCCTCCGAACATCTGCTGCTTTTACATCCAATTTCCCATCAATTTGAAAAGCACATTCAGGATGCAGTATCACTAGATCCAGTATTCCTTCCAAATATGGACTAACAAAGTCCCCAAGCTTTTGTACAATCACCTCAATAGTTGTAAGTACAGATAACAACATACTTGTAGATTGGCTAGAAAAGCTGGCCATAGTTGTAGTGGAACCATGAGCAAATTTTCCACTAGGGCAACATGACACCTGATGTGCTCTTTGCAGCATGTTTGTCATGATAAGTGGGAGCTGAGGTAATGCTTTTGATCCAAGCACATTAATTAGAGACCCCGCAGTATTTATTAACCCAGAAGAAGTTATAGCATCACCCGAGCTAATCTGATTAATGACTGTCACAAGGCACTTGCTATATGCAGGATTTTCAGAGGGATATTCTTTAGCTAGTTTCTCGAGTGAAGAAATAGCAGCAATTTTCACAGACGTGTCCGACTCAACCTCTCTGTCAATCAACTCTAGAATCTTATAGCACAATTCGCTGAAATATGGGCAAGAGCTCTTGTCAACTTGGAGGGCAGTAGACAGAGAGCTGCGCTTCAGTTTTCTTGCTTTTCTTTGCTTGTTCTGGACCATGCTATTTGCCCTTGCAGTTTCGCACAATATTCCAAGTGTCTTTTTACAAAGTACAAATTGCAGTCAAATGGAGCAAAATGAGCTTTATGGAACACAATCAATGATATATCACAAGCACCACACAAAAAACAAAGGTATCTAAACCAAAAAAAAAAATTACCTTTCTTTTCACAAGACTTTTAGGATGCTCTAACAGACGAGTAATTACTTCGAAATATGTTGAAGCATGCATCCATCCCGTAATTATGTTAAGGATAATATTTGCAGAGTTTCTGACTTCCTTTAGAATATCACCTGAAATGTCTCCTTTTTTATCTTTGACAGAGCACAAGACAACTTCCTCCATAAGTGTTCCAAGAGAATTCTACAACAATAACATGAACATAAGAGATACATAAATCAAGCATGCCAAAAAAATTAGAACAAAACAGAACATCTGATAAGAATATGCACAAGAGAATACCAGTTTAGCTAACTGTAGAACCCAGAGCTAAAAGAATAAAAAAGCAACAGAATAGCAACAATGCCAACCAAATGAAGTACCTGGATGGAATTAGCAGCTTCCTCAGCTTCAAGCTCAAACCTCAACTCTGTATCTTGCACCTTAACTAGAATAAACTGCATTGCCAAATGTAGCATAGGAAGCAAGCATTGTTTCTGATGCATCCTGATTTCTTGTAGTAGCTTACAGAGACAAGGAAACCATAATGTATAGGAATACTGGCCCGTAATATTGACTGCCAAATCATATTCCCACTCTTGTGACATGGCACTCAAGGATGGGAGACCATGACTCTTCTGGAGTTTCGAAAGAGAGTGTGAACCCCTCTCAACTAACGCGTACAATAAATACATAACCACAGTACTCAAACTATTCTCTTCTCCTAGGGTCTTCAAAAGGTACATCATGAGGGTCAGGCGTCTATGTTCGTCAACATCAGCCAAAGATTTAATGAATATCTGCAGCAACGTTACACATAGTCCATTAACTCGTTATATTATATTCACAGAAAAATATAAAGCAAACAGAGAACATCAAAGGAAAATACAGACCTGAAGAAGCTTTTCTATACTTGTAGTCTTTGATAACCAACATGGGACTAGTACAGATAATAAATCCTCCATAACACGTTGTGAATGGCTATCGTCCTTCAAAATGGGAAGGCAGAGAATAAAGGTTAAAGGTGTTCAGAACAAGTACAATGAGGATCATAGGATTAATTTTGTAAGGAAATCTAAAACAGCACTTAATTGCACAAGTATTGAGAACAAACAACCTAGGCAAACATTTAAAGCCTCTTTGATTCACAGGGTTCCATAAATGCAGAAACAGGGAAAACGCATGATAGCAAATTTGCATTGTCACGCGCACGTGAATCCTACATGATTGAAATTGCACCAAAGTTTGTTTGGTTGCACCATAAGAAAAACAAAGTACTACCTCTGTCCATAAAAGTATGTCTAAGACTCTAAGATTTGTCTACATTCAGATGTATGTAGACACTATTTAGTGTATAGATACATCCAAATTTAGATAAATCTAAGACATCCTTTTATGGACAGAGGGAGTATAATTTTTAATGGTTTCTCTGATTTAAATGAACTGCATAAGATCTTTTGAGGATTTGAACCCTCATTGTTACCAAGTTTGTTTGGGGCTTTATTATGCCTACCTCCTAGTCAAACCAGGTAGGCAAATAGAGTCCCCTGGCTCTGTCATGCGACAGTCCCCTCCCCTGGTTGGAGTCAGGCCGCAGAGGGGTCCAGGGGTTTGGCGCATCATTTCCCACCACTATCCCCTGCCCTATAATCCTCCCACATACTATCCACCATGTAATATTATGAATTCTTACCGTTTAGGTTACTATGTTGTTATTTCCAGCAAATCAAAGGTTACTAGGTTGTTTGAGTCACCGGACTAAAATCCTTAGTATGTTTTCAAGTGATTCCTTTGGCACTATATTTTGGAGTAAATTTTCTATCCACCCAAACTTCTTGTTACAATTCCATTGATTGCCCTGTGGCATTTAAACACTGATTGATGCTAATTCCTAGAGTTTTCCAATCCTGTAGGATTCCAGTGTATATAATATTTCAATCCTGTGTTTTCTCTTATGTTTAATAATCCTGCGAACCAAAGAGGACCTAGGAGGCTTGAGTGATGAGTCAACAGGAACTTGAAATATAGTGCAATGAAATCCTTAGGAGAAATCAGTGGGAGACAATCCTACAAATCACCCAATCCCCATACGAGAAATTCACAAGGATTCCAATCCTCCTAAATTCCTATCAAAATCATTTGAATAAAAGAGGCTTAATAGTATGGTACTACGAATTGGTTAGCAAAAGTTTATGTGCTAGGATTGGAAAACTGATTTAAGAAGGTCCATGGACAGCATACTGCGCTAGGATCAGATTGAAAAGAAAAAATTGAACAAACCTGTTTCACTGCATCCCCAATAGCAACAAACAAATCAACAATGCTTTCTGTAACCAGTTGCGGGAAAGCCTTGGCTAAAGATGCAATCAATGAAAATCCATGGTTACGAGTCCCTACATCATCTGAAGACCTTATGCACTTGATAAAGAGATTTACGTTTCCACTGTTGAGCAATTTATCCTGCATAAGTAAATGTAGGACATGAAAACAAAAAATAAAGAAAGAATAAAGCAGTCCATTTTTTAACAGAATATAGCTGGAGTAAGAGGTTAAAAATCAGTGCAGTGGATTACTTGGTGACCCGACTGCAGTGTATCGATAATATCTTTAAGAATAAGCAGTACCAACTGCTGTGCTTCCTTTACAAAACTGGGTATATCATGAGTTTCAGAAGACGCATCAAGGCCTTCAGTATACTGACAAACTACCCCTGAAATCCATTGATCAGAAAGAAGCTTTGATAGAATCTGGCAAAGTGGTTGCAGTAAACATTGCCTGCATGGGAAATGACAGCATATTAGAAATAAACAGCACTGGATTATATTTATTGCGACAGGTGTTTTGTAACTCTACCTCTGATTCACATCCTTCATAAGAAAAAGAATATCCAGAAGAGAAACAAGAACAGAAGCCAGAGGTTTTTCCCCAAAATAATCTTCAAAATGGCTATCACAGTTAGGTTTCTCCTCCCTCTTTATTCTTTTTTGATTTCCTTTTTTATCACCTTGCGCTAAAATCAATTCAATGAACTTCACAGCAGTGGATGCATGAACCTGTGTAATGAGTTGAATTATAAATCAGCTAAGCATTGATTATAAATGATATATAGAAACATGTAACAAAGGGCCATAAACAAATGTGCATCAAAATAATTGGGAGAATCGTTCACGACCAAGAGTAACTCCGAAAATAATATATTCAGTTGTGTATAATTAGGGGCCTATTACCCTATCATGTGTGTTAAAAGGAGGAAACAGACCTACAATATCTGGGCATGCTAGTTTGGTACTGAAAGAATGACAACTGCTGAATACCCTTCTACCGCTGCCCTACTTTCCAAAACCGCAACCCCGCACCTATTTCCACATCAGCAACCCTGTGGCCGGGAAGCCATGGCGAGCTCCAGCAGCCCCATAGCCAGCGAGTCACGGCAAAGCTTCAAAACAGCCACACCAACAGCATCCCCCTATCCAGTTTACTCACTCCCCCCAAATCTGAAGTTTTTGCCCATTCTTTACCCCAAACTTATCCCGCCAATTTCCCCCTAGTCAAGCGACACAGTAAGCATCTACTTCCACATCAGCAGCCCTGCGGGAAGCCATGGCGAGCTCCAGCAGCCCCATAGCCAGTGAATCACAGCAAAGCTTCAAAACAGCCACGCCAACAGCATCCCCCCTATCCAGTTTACTCACTCCCTCCAAATCTGAAGTTTTTGCCCATTCTTTACCCCAAACTTATCCCGCCAATTTCCCCCTAGTCGAGCGACACAGTAAGCCATCGCAATGCCCAGGCGAGCATGGCGGCGCTATCATTTTCTAGGTGCCCGTCTACCTGAGAAATCCTGGTCATCGCTCCCAGTCCACCTCGGAGCGTTAGGATGAAATAACGACGTTTAGGCGACGACTTAATGACCTTTGTGTCAGATAGAAGTTTTTCCTACATTATTAGGTATGTTTGGACCTCTGAAGCACTATTTTTGTTTACTTAAAGTCTTAAACAAAGTAAGAACATAAGTAAAAAAGGAGAATTAGGGATATGGATACAGACATTAATTCGCAGTAGAGCATCTCGTGTGGCATTTCGAATTTCGAAATTCTCAGCTCGAAACATAGAAATAAGTAGACCGAATACTTTTTCCTGCAGAAGTGACAGATTGATAGAATTATACTTTCAAGTTTAGTTGAGCTTACTAGCATAGTAACATGTGAAGGAAAGACATGAGTAGAACACAGATAACATATGGGCAGGTAGGATTGAGATCAATCACATGCCAGAAAATATACAAGCCTGTGGAAGATGATACACATGCCAAGGAAGTTCACCCCAACTAATTAAATAATAACGCACCAGTACATGGCAGCAAGGAAAACAAAAGCCTGTTTTGGGGCCCTTCGGAAGAATAGTATTTCTTGGTGAAGTTTTCAAATTATGTCAAATTAGAACCAAATACAAGAAAAAATATCAAGAAATACCCCCTTCCAAACAGGCAGCTGTTCTTGAAGAAAACAGAAAAATTGATAGTTAAATGTAGAGAGTTTGGATCCAACACTGACAAACTACTTCAAATGATGATTGGCCATTGACATCAGTACACCCATATTCCATAAGCTAATTACTGCCAGCAATACCAATGTGGCTCACATTTAGGCAGCGTGGAAAACCAGGAATTACTGTCAGCAATACCATCTTTTTACAGAACCAAAATATATTACATGCTGCCTATATTTGCGTACTGATTAATGCTTAAATGACAGAAATTCCAGTGCATGCTCACTTGGGTGGGGTGGATGTACAATTCCACCAAATATATTACACGCTGCCTATATTTGCGTACTGACTAAAGCTTAAATGACAGAAATTCCAGTGCATGCTCACTTGGGTGGGGTGTATGTACAATCCCACCAACTGAGTTCAAGTCCTTATGTACTTGAGTCAGCATTCTATTTATTATACTGTCAGGGATTCCCTAACATTTTCCTTCAAAAATAAATAAATAAATAAATAGTAGAAATAGACCATTCAATATTGTCCCCGTATTTCAACTTAAATCAACTGAAGTATCGCCAAGTGAACAATTTGAAATGAAAAGGCCAATATAACTTCAAAAATCATATCGCAAACAAAAACCTTAGTATCGGTCTTCAAATTTTCAAAGAATACAGGTTGAAGACTTTGCAGGGCAGTAAGGCAAGGCATCACAGCAACAGGATCTTTTGGGGACAAACCATCAACCTGAAGTTGCATAATGTCAAAGTTAACAGCAGTAGATAAATTTGGAATTTGTACAGAATTAAGGTTTTGCTCACCTTTAATGCTTTCAATAGAGCCTCAGACATGTCAAAACCAAGATTTGTTTCATCTGCCACTGAAAACAAAACCTGCAGAACAGATAGTAATTAACACACTAGCAACAAATATAAATTGAGGTAGGCCTGCTAGATACATAAGACCTTTGAATGGATATACATGCATGATGATGATGTATTTACCTTCAAAAGCAAGCACAAGATTTGTGTTTCATAGGTAGATAACAACTGCTTAGAATCATGTCCATTCTGATGGCGACTATGATGGTCCAGAAGATACAAGAACAAAGTCTTGACCACTTCTGCCTCAAATAAGATGCTTCCTACTCCTTTGAGGGCTGACAGAACCATCAACTGCAGCATGTTTTATAACATGATCAGTCAACCAAACCGAACAAAGAGAACCTTTTATTATTTTTCACTTTTGTTTGGTAGTGACAGGGATGATGTGAATGGATATTGTGGGGCAAGGGATGAGCTACTCTGTTGATATGTGTGCCATATTAAGCTGGACTGCTGAACCGATTTGATTTAACATTGCAGAATAACTAACCTTTCCATAAGGAGAGAGCTTCATAGAAGAGCGCAAGATGAAATAAAGGATACTATTTTTTGTCGGCTGATCAAATCTGAAAACAGATAAGAGTGAGCTTACACGTTACCATGACAATATAATATAACAAGCAAACTGGGAAAACTCCATTAAATGTAGTAGTCCTGACGATAGACTTAAGGAAACTACTAATTGAAAACGCAAAGATCAAAATTTCAGAAATGCCTCTCTCTCCGTAGAATGCTAATGCAATATTTTCGGTTACTCCAAGTACATAAATGATTTTTCATGGCATGCCGATAACCTGCCCACTTCAGAATTCAAACAATCCCCTGGTAATTCAAGCAAGTGGCCACTATCTTGAGACTCGTTTTAAAACATATCCATGCCAAAGTTGATTATAAAAAAAACCTATGACCGATACAGCTTTTAAGGATAACAGGAAGCATCGTCCTGAGTAGGAATATATAATGTGAAAGGAAACACAATGTGCACTCAATAACATGTTTGGGTGTTTTTCCAGAAGAGACCGAATAACCTTTCATGAAGATTTTCAGGAACCATCAGATCTTGAATTGGGCTAAGCATTGACGAAATATAAGCTGGTAGAAATGTCGCATCCGAGGATATCATGGCCTTTTGGTTAGCCAATGAATCAAGGAGAACACCAAATGTTGGAGATGTCATGCATACAGGCAATTTGCCACTGTTTCCTGCAGATTTTGATTGTAGGCAAATAAAAAAGATAAACATCAAATTCCACAAGTAGGAATGAAGGTGAAAAAAATAAGGCTAACAAACCATTTCTTGAGACGGAAGTGCTCAAGCGCTGCCACACCAAAGATAATGCCTCAACACATTTCACAGCAGAGGACCTTACATCCTATATGAAAAGAAACAAACTTTTCAATACAATAATAAAGACAACTGCAGTAAGCACAACAAGGAAGTAGCTCACGGATTGCCAAAAAATTGTAACAGAGCATTCCGTACCTTATTTTCGTGCGAAAGTGGAACAATGAGAGAAGGGAACAAAAGTAGAAGCTCCACACACAAGCTCTCATCCAAACTACTACTTTCAGATAAAGCACAAGTAGAACAAACAGATGCAAGCACAAAAAGAGACTCTGCTTGAACTCCAGCAGACAAACCTACATCCATTTAAAGATTAAAATATCAAAAAAATGCACAAAAGGAGAAAGGAGTGTGTAAATGCTAGAAATACGACTGAGGTGTACGTAAAAACTATTAAGAGCATCAAACAACAATTTAGCTAATAAGTAGCCACCAAGGAAAAAAAGGAACATAAATATACCAATCTGAAGTGAGCTAATTGTGAAATGACAAATACACAAGGGAAGCAAAAGTAAATACTTGGATCAGGCAATATCAGAATACCAGAAGAAAATGTTCTATAAACTTTCTCATCCATCAAATGTCGAGCTCTTGTAAAGTAACAAGGTTGAACTCAGCGATAGAGAGTAATTATACCAACCTTCATCCACAAGGTACTTCGAGATAAATTGAAAAGGTCCTCGTGTGCAGTTAATAACAAGATGCTGTAGGTGCTTCTGGAAGATATTTTTGCCAGTTGATGTGAGGAAAAACAAAAACAAATCATCAACCATTATATTTCCACTAGAACCAATCTGCATACACCAGAAATTGAAGACAGAACATGAGATAGTATCAGAGGTCATAACAATAAAAATAACATGGAAGATTTTATTGGTCAGCAGAAGTAACACACCACATAATTCTGCTTAACATAGGAAGACTGCACCCTAAGCAGACCCCAGAATATACAGACAAGAATTTGAGCATTCAATGCTTCCGTGTCATTATTAAAAATCTGCATCACTAATTCCATAATGCACTTCTCAAGCTTGTCAATGCTGATCTGCATAACAAAAAACGAAGGTATGGCAGGCTTAATATGGGTAAATCTCTGTCAGTGTAATGTGCAACAGTAGAGTAAATAGGTAATACCTCATCGCCAATACAATCACCTTTTGGCTGTATGTGAGACCATTCGTTCTTCAGAACTGGCAAACAAACTTGGCACAGATTCACCTGTTTGTCCAAAACTGGAGAGAGAGAGAGAAGAAATAAGCAATTGCTAATTCGTACACGTGCAAAAGGAGAAGATTCTGACATCAAATTTTATTTCAAGAAGAAGCCATAATGCTTCTAACTCTTCCTTCAAAAAAAATGCTAAACTAGCTTAATGAGCTGGACATCAAATCAGAGTAAATAGGATATTTTACTTTCATATGCCGCAATAATCCTCAGTACATACGGACATTTCAGTATGAAAACAAGTAGATAATACCACAGATTTGATGCTGCAACTATGAAAAGTCTAACAGAAATGATAGAACAAAAAGGTAGCTGCAGATACTGGAAATACCTTCAGTAGGAATAAGCAAAGCTTGCAATACTATGAGTAGAAACGGGGTTCTGCAAAATATACTTCCATTTCCAGAGTCAGCCAACCATGTGACATGTTTATTTGGGTTTGATAGAAAAGTTTCAGCAAAAGCTTGGATGTTCTTCATGTTAATGGAGGCTATGGACTCGGAACTCATGTTCTGCAATGGCATAATGAGATAGTTATATAAAAAAGAGCAAATAAATGCAGTATGTCTCAGTAAGAATATCTATAGAAACAAGAGCTGTTTAACGTTTAACTCATAGGAAGTACACATCTTTCACGTATCCTTCCATATGATTGCGAAGACCTCAAGATGTGGATATGGATACATATATCAAGTAGCTACCATGTGCTAACTTAATCACTTGTGTACATTGACAAGCTTACACCAAAGTTGACAAATCATTACAGGTAAGAAGTTTCACCTTCATTTCATCAGCTGTTAGCTCATAGACAAGAGAACTACTAGTGTAGAAATCCCATTGTATTTTCTTAGCTAGCTCCAAGGCCTTCAAGTTTACCCTGAAGGTCTGCATCCATTTAAACATCCAAAGTGAGAATATGTGCAGGAAAATAAAAAGTGGAAGCAAACTGTAGAAGATTAAATAGTAACCTTTGGGTGAATAATAAGGAGACTGAATACTACTGTAGCTATGTCCTTCGTATGTTCCACGTGATGCAACTGATATTCCATAACCATCTTTTCCAGACAAGAAACAGCAACATCACAAGCTTTTGATGCTTTTGAACCACCTAGTGTAGCACAGAACACAATAGTCTAGTCACTTAGTGACTAGTAACTCCTATGGATATAGGATAATAGAAGGAACTAACGAAGAGGCCAACAAATGAACAGACAGACATCCAATGAACATTACCGACCTTTGCGAATGATGTCGATGCATTTGGCAAGTACATGATCATACGCTTTTAGAAGGCCAACAGGACTGGCAACAGCAGCTAGCCCTTCTATGGATAAGGCAGCTTGAACAACACTTAGATCATCATCATACAGATTGCGTATTATTGCATCTTGCATATTGATAAATTTCTGCAGTACCACCGAAATAACACAAGCAAAGAGTAACGTGAAGGGTGGAAACACTCCAAATGCAACAAGGACCATATATTGCACCAAACACATGTGCAAAGAAGGATGCAAACAATACCTGTGGATTTACAGTATCTTTCTTCAAAATGCCAGATGTGGCAATTTTTGAGAGAGCAGATTGACGGACCACAGCCTGCATCATGAATAAAATATGTAGTTAGAAAAGGCAACAGAATATAAGGCAACGGAATATAAGGAGACAAACTAATTGCAAAAGGATGGATACTGACAGATGATTGTTCAGGATTCATCAAATATAGCATAATAGCACAGCAATTATTCCAGAATTACAATTTAAAATTAATAACTCGGCATCAGACTATACCTTAGGATGATCCAGACTGAACCAAATGTTAGAATCAGATATGTCAGCCGGCGCACTCTCGCTTTCATCAAACACTAAGCTGAGCAACTTGGAAGTAGAATCCCTTCCACTGGAGTTAACTTCAGAGTCCTGATGAATTAATGTTCTGGATCAATCACTATTTCAAAAATGTAATATGGAGAACAAGCACAAAGGAACAGAAATAACAAAAAACTACAATAAATATATGAAGCTACATAAGCGACAAACTTGTCGCCTTATACCTCAAGAAATTTCCGGATAGCATCCCGTAGCTCAAGTGGATATTTTTTTTCAATTGCAACCAAGCTCTTCTTTGCCCATGTGCCTGAGGATTATAAAAGCATTGGTATGTGGAAACTGATCTTTCATAATGTAGAACTACTGAGATTAAAATACACATATATATGATGGTCATCTATGGTTGACTGATCAGTTCAAAATAGAACTGACATAATTGACAACTACCTGTGCGGTTTATATCTGGATTTTGTGCAACCTGTGATGCCTTGATACAGTTGCCAAGAACCTTGCACACGATCCTTTCAACAAACTTCTTAATAGGTAGAGTCTCCATGGTTTCAATAAGGTGCACGTGGCAGGAATCATCAGAAGCACTGTTCACATGTTTCCATAGTCATGCAATGCAGGATGGAAGTAATATACAAAAAAATCACAATTATCACATGAGAAAATTACCTGTAATCAACCAATGACTCAACATAAAGCCTAATAAAATTATCAATGTTGAACTCACTGGATAATACAGTAAGTACACCAGAAAAATCCCTGGAAAACAAAATACCATCAAATTGCCAATGCTTAATTCTAACAAAAGGGGGCAAAAAAGTAAAACAAAACAATAAGTAAACCATACCTGATGTCTTTTAGAATCATCAATGGCTTCTTACGGAAGTCATGGACAGACTGTGACTGCAACATTAACAGATGATGCGATCAACCTTCGCTATGATGTGTTCAATACTTGTGTATAGGAGTACACTCTACGGGCATATGACAAGAATGGTATTATGACCAAACCTGAACTAGACTTATAATAGCCATCACTGTAACACGAAGCCACGGTAAATCGATCGACTCCAATGCATCGTGCTGCGCAGACCTTGCAACAAAGAGGATCAAGTCTTGAACAAGTTTTGGCGCCAGAGTTGCTCGTGTTGCCAGTACTCCAACAATCATTAGCGCTCCAGCCTGGACGCAAAAGAACCCGTCACGGTGATGTAGCTTACAAGAGCATAAGGATGACATATTTACTAACTTAAGATAGGTGGATTCGGACAATATAAAAGGTTCATGTGCAGTATTATATCGTAAAGCATGATCACAAACATGCAATTATATTTAATATTCTAACTGTAAAAAATAACATTAAAAAGTATATTGAGGAATCAATTTTGCAAAAAATGTATAACATGAGTTAACCATCTTTCAAGCCAACCTTGTAATCTTGGTCTGCCCTAATTTGAGGATTAAGTGAGTCGAACACATATCCCAACACCTTCTGCACTATATCTGAATCAACCCTGGGGATAGCTCCTAAGCATTCCACAATGACTGCAGTGCAAAAGCAGACGACTGTCCTCGAGTGAAGGAAATCCTTTGTCGGTGTAGCCTGGAAAGGAATAAGAAAATCAAAAACACAAAGCTTCAAAAGCAAATGAATATAACCCTTCAAATTTTAAAAAAAAACTTACGTAGTTGGAAAGGGTCTCCAGCAAAGAATTGTCACGGATACACTGCTGTACTATGACACTCCTGGGCGGGGGCGCACCCGAGGACTTCACACCATTAAGAAATCCCCACTTGCTATTCCTGAACACATGTCATCAAGCAAGTACTGAGTGAACTAAGCATATAAACGTTGCAAACCAGTCGTAAACCAGGAACTCCTTGAGTCTCTGACGCTCACCCTAAGTTGACCAACTGCACAACCCGAACAAACGCGTGCGTATCATGGTACGGCAACGCGCAGAGCAGCAACTCATCCAAGTTGTAAACATGCACCCTGCATTAACACGTCCACAGATACGAAAGAATAAGCTAGAGCTCACGGTGAGTGATGAATATAAGTAGCTAGGATTGGTACATACAGGTATCTGCGGATAAGGTATTCGAGCGTCTTGAGGGCCGCTGGAAGCTGCAGGTAGCCAGCTAGGAGGCGGAGGTAGGAGGAGATGGACTTGTTTAGCTTGTCGTTCTCCTTGGCGGTTTGCTGCTCGCGGTTGAGCTCGAGGCTGGTCTCGCTGAACAGCGTCTTGCGGTACTTGGCGAATCTCTCGTCCACGCCAGTAAGATGCTCCAACCCTACAACACGATTCAGGTTGGTTACTAAAGGGGAACACAAACGTTTGCTGCAGGTGCTTCATGTGCAAAACTAGCATAGCTTGATGTGAGAAGCTAGAGCAGTTCTGGAAATTTTGAGTAGCTGTGGTGTACTCAATGTTGTATACTAGAATCAGCTGACAAATCGTCCAAATTAAAACATAGGAATAATCGAGAGGAGCTAAGAGAATAGCCTAATAACGACCAAATTAAAAGCTAAAAATGGTCGCTAAGTGACGCGCTTGAACTACCTAAAAAGCATACAAGTACCGGTGTTCAGGTAAACAGAGAATTAATAAGCTGGAGAAAAGGCATAGCAGGACATGAAAACAAAGGAGCAGTATGCATAGATCGATAGATCATGACGCTAGGTGAGGGGGGTCGGCACCGGAAAGGGCGATGGGGAGGATGGCGCGGAGGTCGATGTCGGCGGCCTCCTTGGCGTCGAAGAGCACGGACGGGCGCGTGATGGGCCCGCGGGGCGCCTCCGGCGCGGAGCCGAGGGCCGACTTGATGGCCTGCAGCTGCGAGGCGATGGACGCCATCGCGTGGAGAGGTGGTGGGTGGTGGGTGGTGGTGTCTCCGCCGCTGCTAAACCCTAAAACCCTGAGCGGCGGGAGAGGAGAGGCGGCGCCGAGCAGGTCGGGGAGGGGAGAGGGATATACGCAGCAGAGCGGCGAGGAAGTTGTCGGTTTTGTGGGGGTGCGGAAAGTGAGAAAGGTATGGGCCGGAGCTCGTGGGAAGCCCAATTTAGAGGCGTGCGAGTGGGCCGGATAGCTGCTCCCGAAAGAGACAAGAAAAATACTGTATCAGAGGAGAATAAAGAAAAAAAGAGAAGTCCATATTGCCACCCTAAATTTGTTCAAAAGTTCAGTTTACAACCTTCATCTCTGATTTAGTTCGGATTTCACCCCAAAACTTTAAAAACCGATCAGAATTACCCCTTCATTCAATTTGACCTCGTTTTGTTTGCCACGTTGGTGGGTTTTTATAGGTCAAAAATACGAAGTAATGTATTTGCCTATGTCTACATGCGCTAGAAAAGCGATCGGCATTGTTGACTCCCCGTATGGACCGGGTCGTGATCTCCAGCGCCGGCCAACCAGATCACGGCGCCGCTAGATACTGCCGAGGCCGCCGCCCGCTCCTCCAGCCCAGGTCGCCGCTGCTAGGGTTGGGGTTAAGTGGCTCAGAAGTCACTGCGTTGCTTCTCCGTTTTAGCTACTGACTAGGTGGAGGCTAAAGAGGTGAGGAACCTGCTCAAATATATTGTTGTGCGTGTTTGCGAAAGGATCAATCATCAAGGACAAAACCATGGATCAGTTGGAATTCACTAGGTCAATAGATTATTGATCGGCTCACGTTACTAGGATTGATTAGTGAATATAGGACATAACTATACATGGGCAGGGCGCGCCAAGTATATTGCAGAGGGTTGGATGGTGGTGGCCTGGGGAATTGATAGATGCAGTCCGGCGGTGATGGCAACATCATGGCAGGGCCTGGCATCAGCTCCGCGTGGTTGCTGACTGATGGAGGCGCTCTTCCTTGATCGCCATACTCCTGTTTACTAGCTCGTTTCAGGAAGAAAACGCCCTAACAAAGATGAAGATGAACTTATGAACAGGTAACACATTTGTGTAGTACTAGAAAGAAACATCTACTATGGAAACATAGGTGAACCGAGGCATAGCCCGGTGGCATCCCAGCCCGCCCAAGTTCGATTCTCAGTATTCGCAATTTGATGTTGTGCACATAATCATTTCTAGTAAAAACACGTCGCTTTGGGTTTCTTCCCCTTAAAGCCAAATTATTTTTCCTTTTTTTTACTCTCGAAACATAGCACATGTACAGATGTAGCAGTACATATGTTCTGGTATTAACAAAAAAAAAATCGTTGGTGTGGCATGAAAACCCAGTTAAAATTGGAGAAGGGGCAATTTTTCGGTTAATAGAATTTCAGGGTGAAAACTGAACCAAAACAGAGATGAGGATTGACAACTGAACTTTAAGACAAATTTAAGGGGTAAATGGGTAATATGAACTTCTCTCAAAAATAAAATGTTGTTGGTCAAAGAAAAGTCCCATCCCGACTGCCCGAACGGTTGACTTTAGCGCGCCTACTGTTTCTCGAGAGATCCACTCTACTCCGTGCCATCCTAGCGAGACGCCATGGCGGAGATGATCGCCGTATCCCTCTCGGCGAAGGTTGCCGCGGCGCTATCCCACAGCGCGACCGTCGACATCTCCGCTCTCGTCGCCATCCGCTCGGGCATCGCGGCCGCGGCGCGGGACCTGGAGCTCCTCCGCGCGTTCCTCCGGTTCGCCGACTCCCGCCGCGGCGCCGACCCGCTCGCCTCTGCGTGGGTGGACCAGGTGCGAGACGTCGGCTTCGAGCTGGAGGACGTCGCCGACGAGTACGCCTTCCTCTCCGGCGGCGGCTTCGTCCGCGCCTGCGCCAACCTGGGCGCGTGGTTCGCTCTGTCCGGACGGCTGAGGAAGGCGCGGGCGAGGCTCCGCGACCTGTCGGTCGCCAAGGAGCGGTACGGCATCCGTTCTTCAGCCGAGGCTTGCTCTCCCGACGGCGCCGCCGTGGCCGTCGTTAGCCGGAAGTTGGCGGAAGCAGCGCACTTCCTTGAGGAGGAGGAAATCGTCGGCTTTGGGGCGCACAGAAGGTTACTGATGAAATGGCTTACGGATGACGCCGACTCCCGGCAGACGCTGGTCGCTGTCTGCGGGATGGGTGGCGTTGGCAAGACCACTCTGGTCACAAACGTGTACAAGGAAGTCGCCGCAAGCCGCCACTTTGACTGCGCTGCGTGGGTGGCTGTCTCCAAGAACTTCACCACGGAGGACCTCCTTAGGAAAATTTCCAAAGAACTGCATCGGGACATCGGTGCCGGCATGCCGCGGGACATTGACGAGATGGACTACCGGTCGCTGGTGAAGGCTTTGCATGGGCATCTTGCCAAGAAGAGGTGCTTGTTGTTGCTGGATGATGTATGGGATGCCAATGCGTGGTATGAAATCCGCAATGCGTTTGTTGATGACGGAACCGGGAGCCGGATAATCATCACGACACGCAGTCAAGATGTTGCCTCGCTGGCAGCATCCACCAGGATCATCATGTTGGAGCCTCTCCCTGAGCAGGAAGCATGGTCGTTGTTTTGTAACACCACATTCAGGGAAGATGCCACCCGGGAGTGCCCGCGTCATTTGGAGGGTTGGGCTTTGAAGATGCTTAGCAGATGTTGTGGCCTACCATTGGCCATTGTATCAATTGGTAATCTTCTTGCTTTAAAGAAAACCGAATTTGCTTGGAAGAATGTTCACGACAGCCTTCAATGGAATGAAAGCAGTGATACCGGAATTAAGCAAGTGTCGAGCATACTAAATCTGAGTATCGATGATCTGCCATATCACCTGAAAAGATGTTTCCTCCATTGTGGCATATACCCTGAGGATTTCCCGATCAAAAGGAAAATTCTGATCAGGTTGTGGATTGCAGAAGGCTATATCGAGGAAAAGGGCCAGAGCACAATGGAGGAGATTGCAGATGATTACCTGAACCAGCTAGTGCAACGTAACCTGTTGCAGGTCATGTTAAAGAATGAGTTTGGACGAGCGAAGCGGCTCTGCATTCATGACCTTATCAGGGATTTGATTCTGGAAAGGTCAACAAAGGAAGGGTTCATTGTATTCTTAAGGTGTCTGCCAGCATTGGAGTCAAGAAAAAAGATCCATCATCTTATACTTGACCGGTACGAAAGTGATCATCTACCAGTTCCAAAGATGACATTGATTCGATCCTTAAATGCATTTATGTCAGATATGGATTCTTCACTCTTGTCTAGATTTAGGTTATTAACCGTATTAAACTTATGGTTCGTTCAGATAGATAAACTGCCTAGCTCACCGTCCAATCTTCTAAATCTGCGGTATCTTGGCATCCGTTCCACCCTCATTGAAGAGCTTCCACTGGATTTGGGAAAATTACATCACTTGCAAACTTTAGACGCCAAGTGGTCCATGGTCCAGAGATTACCGCCTAGCATAACAAAGCTCAAGAGCCTGCGCCACCTGATACTGTATAGACGTCAATCTGCAGATTTTAGGTATCCGACCCCTGGCAGGGCAGTTGTATTTCCACAGGGGCTACAAAACCTAACCTGCCTACAGACCCTTAAATACATTGAGGCTGATGAGAAGATAGTCAAATCCTTAGGAAGCTTGAAACATATGAAGAGCTTAGAGCTATTTGGTATGCATGAGAGCATTCTTGTTCATTTGGCCTCATCTATCTCCAAAATGAGCGGCCTTCTGCGCTTGGGAATTGTCGGTCGAGATGCTAATGTTACAATGGACCTGGAGCCCTTTTATCCACCACCACTAAAGCTACAGAAACTTTCATTGACAGGGATGTTAGCAAGAGGCAAGTTGCCTTCATGGTTTGGCTGCCTTGATAACCTCATGCAGTTGCGTTTGTGTTCATCTGAGATCAAGGGAGAATCAATTAGATTGCTTTCATCGCTCCCCAGGCTGTTACATCTCAGTCTGGTCAATG